>NW_014570263.1:11328-15252 GCF_001313835.1 Polistes canadensis
ATTTATACTTGTTAGTATCATTAAAAATGTTGCTATTATAATTAAATTACTATATTTTTAAAAATTGTCATCATATAGATGTATTTCCATACCCTTATATTCATTCTATATGATAATATAAAACAAAACAATAAAAAAATTCTTCTGTTTTTACGATTATAAATGACCAGTCATTTTGACTGGTCTTGGTAGAAGTAGCATTGTTTTTTTTCCGGCAGATCTAGTGTTAAATGTCTATTATTTGAGCACTGACGTTAAGTAGTAAGAAATTTCATATAAAAATAAGAAAAGAATAGAACTAATTTTAAAGAATAACAATTACCCAACGAGTCTTATACACATGGTGTTTAGTAAGTACAAATTAGATAGAGATCAGAAGAAAGCAAATGAACTGAATAACAAAAGAATTATTAAGTTTCCGCTTATCAAACCTTTATCGAATAAAATAAAAAAATGTTTCAGAAATACTAATGTAAAACTAGTATTTTATAACTTAGTTAAAATAAATTCAATATTCACAAAACTAAAAGACAAGGTTGATAAACTAGAACAATCGAAMCTAGTTTACAAAATACCATGTGAATGTGACAAATGCTACATAGGAAAAACTAAACAAAAATTAAAACAAAGATTAGAACAACATAAGAATGATTGTAAACCTACAAATGCTCAAAAAAATAATACTACTGCGTTAGCCGAGCACTATTTTAAAAAAGGACACAAGTTCCAATTTAAAGAGACAGCCATTTTAAAAAGAGAAGACAATTGGTACAAAAGGAATATAAGCGACATGTACTATATAACAAATAACAATACAGTTAACTACAGAACAGACACGAATAATCTAAACAACATCTATAATGAAATTTTAAGATTTAATTATCATAACAGGACACACTGATAGAGGACATTATAATACGGAAGATACCTAGATTATTAAACACTAGTCTAGATAGAATTCAGTATATGATTACGTGTGACGAGATAAGGTGTTTTTAGGATAAAATTATATGGTAATATGTTAAGTTTTATTGTAATGTATGACTCTGGAAATAAGATAATATCTATTGACGCATAAACTAAGTGATCAAGGTAAAAAATTAGAGTTTATTTATTGTAATATCTATATTTTTTAACAAGTCATAATAAAAAAAAATTTTTAGTTGCTGAGGAAGTCCCCAGTAAGGGACGAAACGTTCAACAAGGTCGAAATATATTGTTCATCAGATTTATTAACTGTCTTTAATTCCCTTTGAAACCTATATATTAAAAGAAAACGTTTCTCAGCTTTTTTTATTTTGCATTTCTTTAGAAATTTTATGGTTTTTAACTACAATATAATCCAGAGAGTAACGAAAATTTGTTTCAAATATATTGAAAAATTTTTAGCGACAGTAAAAATGGGCTACTAGAAACTAAACAGAAAAGATGTCAGGTTTATTACAATCGAGTTTCGTTAAAAATTAAATAAACTCTTCACGTAAAGTAACAAAAAAAAATAATAAAAAATGATTTTTTCCCTTTTTTTTAACTTCAGTAGTCTAAATATAAATGATTTTTGCTAAATTTTTTCGGACTAAAAACTTTTTATTTGTCAGTATACGCTTTAAAGCTTGAAAGAACACGTTTAATAGCTTATGACAAATAGCAATTTTAAAGAAGTTTTATAGTTTTTAACAATAATTAAATTCGAAAAGTAGCAAAAATTTCTTTTCAATATATAAATAAATTTTTAGCGA
The DNA here is from genome assembly GCF_001313835.1 of Polistes canadensis. Taxonomy (NCBI): domain Eukaryota; kingdom Metazoa; phylum Arthropoda; class Insecta; order Hymenoptera; family Vespidae; genus Polistes; species Polistes canadensis. The sequence goes on from NW_014570263.1 coordinate 13,068, forward strand.
CGTTAAAAATGTGCATTTAGAAACTAAAAAAAATAGACGTTTGGTGGACAACAATCGAGTTTTGTCTTAAAAGAATTGAATGCTACTCGTGATGTAACCAAAAACGATTTTATAAAATGAGTATTTCTCTTTTTTTAGACTGCAGTTGTTGAAACATAAATGATATTTGCTAGATTTTGTTGGGCATAACACCTCTTGTTTGTTAGTAAACGCTTTAACACTTGAAAGATAACGTTTTATAGCTTTTTTTGTATAGAACTTTTTTAGATATTTTATAGTTTTTATCTACGATTTAATCCAGAAAGTAGCGAAAATTTCTTTTGAAATATATATCAAAAAACTTTTAGCGACAGTAAAAATGGGCTACTAGAAACTAAACAGAATTGATGTCAGGTTTATTACAATCGAGTTTTTTTTGAAACAAAATTGAATTCTTCACGTTAAATATCTAAAAAAAGTTGTTATAAAATGGATTTTTCTCTTTCCTTGGACTAAAGCTGTTAAAATTTTAATGATGTTTGCTAAATATTTCGGACTTAAAACTTTTCATTCGCAAGCATACGCTTCAAAGCTGGAAAGAAAATGTTTCATATTTTCTGTTAAGTCGTTTTTCTAGAGAAGTTTTATAGTTTTTATCTACGATTTAATCCAGAAAGTAGCGAAAATTTCTATCTAAATATATTGAAAATTTTTAGCGACAATAAAAATGGGCTACTAGAATCTAAACAGAATAGATTTTAGGTTGACTACAATCGAGTATTTATGAAAAAGAAGAGAATTCTACACGTGCATTAACAAAAAAAAATTGTAATAAAATGATTTTTTCTCTTTTTTTTTTACTGCAGTAGTGAAAATATGAATGATGTTTGCTAAACTTTTCTTGTTTAAAATCCTTTCATTTGTAAGTATACGGTTTAAAGCTTGAAAAAAACGATTCATAGCATCTGTTAAAAAGCACTTTTTTAGAAATTTTATAGTTTTTAAATACGATTTAATCCAGCACGTAGCGAAAATGTCTTTTTAAATACATTGAAAAATTTTTAGCGACAGTAATAATGGGCTACTAGAAACTAAACAGAATGGATGTTAGGTATATTAAAACCGAGTTTCGTTGAAAAAGAATTAAATTCTACTCGTAAAGTAACCAAATAAATTTGTAATAAAATGATTTTTTATATATTTTTAGATTGCAGTTGTTGAAATATAAATGATATTTTCTAGATTTTGTTGGGCATTAAACCTTTTGTTTGTTAGTTTACGCTTTAAGGCTTGAAAGAAAACGTTTTATAGCTTTTGTTATATAGCACTGTTTTAGAAATTTTATAATTTTTATCTACGATTTAATCCAGAAAGAAGCGAAAATGTCTTATTAAATATATTGAAAAATTTTTAGCGACAGTAAAAATGGGCTACTAGAAACTAAACAGAATGGATGTTTGGTTTATTACAACCGAGTTTCGTTGAAAAAAAATTAAATTCTACACGTTAGGTATCTAAAACGAGTTGTTATAAAATCATTTTTTCTCTTTCTTTAGAATAGAGTTGCTAATTATAAATGATGTTTGCTAAATATTTAGGACTAAAAACTTTATATTTGTAAGCTTCCGTATTAAAACTGGAAAGAAAACGTTTCATATCTTCTGTTAAGTAGCTCTTCTATAGAAGTTATGTGGTTTTTATTTACGATTTAATCCAGAGAATAGCGAAAATTTCTTTCTAAATAGATTAAAAATTTTTAGCGATAGTAAAAACGGGCTACTAAAAACTAAACAAAATGAATGTCCGGTCTACTACACTCAAGTTTCTTAGAAAAAGAATTAAATTTTTCACGTAAATTAACCAAAAAGTATTGTAATGAAATAATTTTCTCATTTTTTTTGATTGCAGTAATCGAAATATAAATGATGTTTGCGAAATTTTTTCGGACTTAAAACTTTTTATTGGTCAGTATACGCTTTAAAGCTTGAAAGAACACGTTTTATAGCTTCTGTAAAACAGCAATTTTTATAGAAATTTTATAGTTTTTATCTACGATTAATTCCAGAAAGTAGCAAAAATTTCTTTTTAAATATATTAAAAAATTTTCAGCAACAGTAAAAAAGGGCTAAGAGAAACTAAACAGAATGGATGTTAGGTTTTTTACAACCCAGTTCCGTTGAAAAAGAATTAAATTCTACACGTAAAG
>NW_014570263.1:15588-17076 GCF_001313835.1 Polistes canadensis
AAGACGTGAAAAATACCCTACTAGAAACTAAACAGAATAGATGTCAGGTTTACTACAATTGAGTTTTGTTGAAAATGAATTAAATTCTTCACGTAAAGTAACCAAAAGATGTTGTAATAAAATGATTTTTTATCTTTTTTTTGACTGTAGTAGTCGAAATATAAATATTGTTTGCTAAATTTTTTCGGACTAAAAACTATTAATTTGAAAGTATACGCTTTAAAGCTTGAAAGAAACAGTTTCGTAACTTGTGTAAAATTGCACGTCTTCAGAAATTTTATAGTATCTACCTACGATTTAATCCACAAAAAAGCGTAAATTTCATTTAAACATATTAAAAATTTCTAGTGACGTTATAACTGTGCTATTAGAAACTAAACAGTATAGAATTTAGGTTGACTACAATCGAATTTTGTAGTAAAAGTGTTAAAATCTAAACGTGAAGTAACCTAAAAAAGCTGTAATAAAAWGATTCTTTTTTTTTTTTTTTACTGCAGTAGTACAAATAAAAATAATGTTTGCCAAATTTTATTTGTCTTAAAACTTTTTACTAGTATGCATAGGCTTTAAAGCTGGAAAGAAAAAGTTTCGTAACTTCTGTTAAGTAGCTCTTCTGTAGAAGTATTATAGTTTTAATCTATACTTTAATTCAGAAAGTAGCTAAAATTTCTTTTTAAATATATTGAAAAATTTTAAGCGACAGTACAAATGGACTACTAGAAACTAAACAGAATAGATGTTAGATTTATTACAACCGAGTTTCGTAGAAAAAGAATTAGATTTTACATATAAAGTAATTAAATAAGTTTGTAAAAAATAATTTTTTCCTTTTATTTTTGACTGCAGTAGTCGAAATATAAATGATGTCTGCTTTATTTTTTTGGATTGAACAGTATTTATTTGTAAGTATACGGTTTATAGCTTGAAAAAAACGTCTTAAAGCTTCTGCTAAAAAGCACTTTTTAAAAATTTTATAGTTTTTATTTACGACTTAATCCAGAAAGTAGCGAAAAGTTCTTTCTAAGTGTTTTGAAAATTTTTTGCGATAGTAAAAATGGGCTACAAGAATCTAAACAGAATAGATGTCAGATTTATTACAATCGAGTTCCGTTGAAAAAGAATTGAATTCTTAACGTTAAGTATTTAAAAAAAGTTATTATAAAATGCATTTTTCTCTTTCTTTAGACTAGAGTTGTTAAAATATAAATTATGTTTGCTAAATATTTCGGTCTTAACAAATTTTATTTGTAAGGATACGCTTTAAAGCTGGAAAGAAAACGTTTCATATCTTTTGTTAAGTAGCTCTTCAGTAGAAGTTTTATAGATTTTATCTACAATTTATTTCAGAATGTAGCGAAAATTTCTTATTAAATATATCGAAAAATTTTTAGCGACAGTAAAAAAGGGCTAAGAGAAACTAAACAGAATGGATGTTAGGTTTTTTACAACCCAGTTCCGTTGAAAAAGAATTAAATTCTACACGTAAAG
>NW_014570263.1:17481-19831 GCF_001313835.1 Polistes canadensis
CGTTGAAAAAGAATTAAATTCTACACGTAAAGTAATTAAATAAATTTGTAATAAAATGATTTTTTCTCTTTTTTTTTTACTGCAGTAGTCGAAATACAACTGAACTTTGCCAAATTTTTTTTGTCTAAAAACTTTTTAGTTGTAAGTATACGGTTTAAGGCTTGAAAGAAACGTTTCATAGCATCTGTTAAAAAGCACTTTTTAAGGTTTTTTAATTTTTTTTCTACGATTTAATCCAGAATGTAGCAAATATTTCTTTCTAAATATATTAAAAATTTCTAGCGACAGTAAAAATGGGCTACTAGGARCTAAACAGAATGGATGTCAGGTTTATTACAATCGTGTTTCGTTGAAAAAGAATTGAATTCTTCACGATAGGTATCTAAAAAAAGTTGTTYTAAAAGATTTTTTYTGTTTCTTTGGATTAGAGTTGTAGAAATATAAATGATGTTTGCTAAATATTTAGCACCTCACAAATTTTATTTGTAAGTTTATGCTTTAGAGCTTAAGAGAAAACGTTTTATAGCTTCTGTTAAATAGCACTTTTTTAGAAATTTTATAGTTTAAAGCTACAATTTAATCTAGAAAGTAGAACAAATTTCTTTTTAAATATACTGAAAAATTTTTAGAGACGTAAAAATGTGACATTAGAAACTAAGCAGAATATATGTTAGGTTGACTACAATCGAGTTTTTATGAAAAAGAATAGGATTCTACACGTGCAGTAATTAAAAGAAGTTGTAATAAAGTGATTTTTTCTCTTTTTTTTGACTGCAGTAGTCTAAATGTACATAATGTTTGCTGAATTTTTTCGGACTAAACACTATTTATTTTAAAGTATACGCTTTAAAGCTTGAAAGAAAACATTTATAGCTTTAGGTAAATAGCAGTTTTTTTTAGAAATTTTATAGTTTTTAACTACGATTTAATCCAAAAAGAAGCGAAAAATTCTTTTTAAAAATATTGAAAAATTTTTAGAGACGTAAAAAATACCCTACTAGAAACTAAATAGAATGGATGTTAGGTTTATTACAACCGAGTTTCGTTACAAAAGAATTAATTTCTACACGTAAAATAACCACATAAATTTGTAAAAAAATGATTTTTTCTATTTTTTTTACTAAAGTATTCAAAATATAAATAATGATTGCTAAACTTTTTTGAACTGAACACTATTTATTTAAAAGTATACGCTTTAAAGCTTGATAGATAAAGTTTCGTAACTTCTGTAAAATAACACTTGTTTCGAAATTTTATGGCTTTTAACTACGATTTAATCCAGAAAGTAGCGAAAATTTTTTTTTAAATATATTGAAAAATTTTTAGAGACGTAAAAGTGGGCTACTAGAAACTAAATAGAATGGATGTTAGGTTCATTACATCCGAGTATCGTTGAAAAAATATTAAATTCATCACGTAAAGTTACCAAAACAAGTTGTTATAAAATGATTTTTTCTTTTTTTTAGGACTAGAGTGGCAGAAATATAAATGGTATTTGCTAAATATTTCGGACTGAGCAATATTTATTTGAAAATATACGCTTCAAAGCTTGAAAGAAAACGTTTTATAGCTTCGTTTAAATAGTACTTTTTTAGAAATTTTATAGTTTTTAGCTACAGTTTAATCCAGAAAGTAGCGAAAATTTCTTTTTTAATATATTATAAAATTTTTAGAGACGTTAAAAATACCCTACTAGAAACTAAAGAGAATAGATGTAAGGTTTACTTCAATCGAGTTTTGTTGAAAAAAATGCAATTCTACACGTAAAGTAACCAAATAAATTTGTATTAAAATGATTTTTTCTCTTTTTTTAGATTGCAGTTGTTAAAATATAAACGATATTTGCTAGATTTTGTTGAACATAACACTATTTATTTGTAAGTTTACGCTTTAAAGCTTAAAAGAACTCGTCTTATAGCTTTTGTTATATACCACTTTTTTTTAATTTTATAGTTTTTATCTACGATTTAATCCAGAAAGAAGCGAAAATTTCTTTCAAACTATATTGAAAATTTTTAGCAACAGTAAACATGGGCTACTAGAAACTAAACAGAATGGATGTCGGGCTTATTACAATCGAATTCCGTTGAAAAAGAATTAAATACTTCACGTTAAGTATAAAAAAAAAATTGTTAAAAAATGATTTTTGTTCTTTCTTTGGACTAGAGTTGATAAATTATAAATAATATTTGCTAAATATTTCAGACTTACCACTTTTTATTTGTAAGCATACGCTTTAAAGCTTGAAAAAAAACGTTTCATATCTTCTATTCAGTAGCTCTTCTATAGAAGTTTTATTGTTTTTATCTACAATTTAATCTAGAAAGTAGCGAAAATTTCTTTTTAAATA
>NW_014570263.1:20633-22105 GCF_001313835.1 Polistes canadensis
TTTGCTAAATATTTCGGACTTAACACTTTTTTTTTGTAAGCATACGCTTTAAAGGTTGAAAGAAAGCGTTTTGTAACTTCTGTAAAATAGCACTTGTTTCGAAATTGTATAGTTTTTGACTACGATTTTATCCACACAGTAGCAAAAATTTCTTTTAATCATATTAAAAAATTTCTAGCAACGGTAAAAATGTGACATTGTAAACTAAACAGAATAGATTTAAGGTTGACTACAATCGAGTTTTAATGAAAAAGTATAGAACCCTACACGTGTAGTAGGCAAATAAATTTGTAATAAAATGATTTTTTCTCTTTTTTTAGATTGCAGTTGTTTAAATATAAATGATATTTGCTAGATTTTGTTGGGCATAACACCTCTTGTTTGTTAGTTTACGCTTTAACACTTTAAAGAAAACGTTTTATAGCTTTTGTTAAATAGCACTTTTTTAGAAATTTTGTAAATTTAATCTACGATTTAATCCAGAAAGTAGCGAAAATTTTTTTTTAAATATATTGAAAAATTTTTAGCGACAGTATAAATGGGCCACTAAAAACTAAACAGAATGGATGTTAGGTTTATTACAACCGAGCTTCGTTGAAAAAGAATTAAATTCTACATGTTAAGTAACCAAATAAGTTAGAAATAAAATGATTTTTTCTTTTTTTTTAGATTGCAGTTGTTGAAATATAATTAATATTTGCTACATTTTGTTGAGCATAACTTCTCTTGTTTGTTAGTTTACGCTTTAACACTTGAAAGAAAACGTTTTATAGCTTTTGTTATATAGCACTTGTTTCGAAATTTTATAGCTTTTAACTACGATTTATTCCTCAAAATAGCAAAAATTTCTTTTAATCATATTAAAAATTTCTAGCGACGGTAAAAATGTTACATCAGAAACTAAAAAGAATAGATTTTAGGTTAACTACAATCGAGTTTTTATGAAAAAGTATAGAACTCTAAACGTGCTGTAACCAAAAAAAGTTTTATTAAAATGATTTATACTTTTTTTTTGACTGCAGTAGTAGAAATATAAAGTATGTTTGCCAAATTTTATTTGTCTTAAGACTTTTTCTTTGTAAGTATACAGTTTAAACTTGAAAAAAACGTTTCATAGCATCTGTCAAAAAACACTTTTTTAGACATTTTATACTTTTTATCTACGATTAATTCCAGATAGTAACGAACATTTCTTTCTAATTATATTGAAAATTTTTAGCGACAGTAAAAATGGGCTACTAGAAACTAAACAGAATGGATATCAAGTTTATTACAATCGAGTTTCGTTAAAAAAAAATTGAATTCTTCATGTTAAGTATCTAAAAAAACTTATTACAACATGATTTTTTTTCTTTCTTTGTACTAAAGTTGTTAAAATATAAGTGATGTTTGCTAAATATTTCGGACTTAACACTTTTTATTTGTAAGCAAACGCCTTAAAGCTGAAAAGTAAATTTTCTTATCTTCTGTTA
>NW_014570263.1:23460-25768 GCF_001313835.1 Polistes canadensis
TTGTAATAAAATGATTTTTTCTCTTTTTTTTTACTAAAGTAGTAGAAATATAAATAATGTTTGCTAAATTTTTATGGACCAATCACTATTTATTGGAAAGTATACGCTTTAAAGCTTAAAGGAAAAAGTTTCGTAACTTCAGTAAAATAGCACGTCTTTAGAAAATTTATAGTATTTATCTAAGATTTAATCCAGAAATACGAGAAAATTTCTTTCTAAATATATTGAAAATTTTTAGCGACAGTAAAAATGGGCTACTAGAAATTAAACAGAATGGATGTCAGGCTTATTACAATCGAGTTTCGTTGAAAAAAAATTGAATTCTTCACGATAGGTATCTAAAAAAATTTGTTCTAAAATGATTTTTTCTCTTTCCTTGGAAGAAATTTGTTAAAATATAAATTATGTTTGCTAAATATTTCGGACTTAACACTTTTTATTTGTAAGCATACGCTTTAAAGCTGGAAAGAAAGCGTTTCATATCTTCTGTTAAATAGCTCTTCTTTAGAAGATTTATAGTTTTTATCTACGATTAAATCCAGAAAGTAGCGAAAATTTCTTTTTAAATATATTGAAAAATTTTTAGCGACAGTAAAAAAGAGCTAATAGAAACTAAACAGAATAGATGTTAGGTTTATTACAACCCAGTTTCGTAGAAAATGAACTAAATTCTACACGTAAAATAACCAAAACAAGTTGTAATAAAATGATTTTTTTTTTTTTTTGGACTGGAGTTTTAGAAATAAGAATGGTGTTTGCTAAATTTTTTAGGCCGAAACACCATTTGAAAGTATACGCTTTAAAGCTTAATAGAAAAAGTTTCGTAACTTCTTTAAAATAGCACTTGTTTTAAAATTTTATAGCTTTTATCTACGATTTAATCTACATTGTAGCTAAAATTAATAACAATCATATTAAAAATTTGTAGCGACGGTAAAAATGTGACATTAGAAATTAAACCGAATAGAGTTTAGGCTAACTGCAGTCTAGTTTTTATGAGAAAGTATAGAACTTTATACGTGCAGTAAGCAAAAAAAGTTTTAATAAAATGATTTATTCTCTTTTTTTTGACTTTAGCAGTCAAAATATACATGATGTTTGCCAAATTTTTTTTGTCTGAAAACATGCTATTTGTAAGCATACGGTTTAAAGCTTGAAAAAAACGTTCTATAGCATCTGTTAAAAAGCACTCTTTTAGAAATTTCATTGTTTTTATCTACGATAAAATCCAGAAAGTAGAGAAATTTTCTTTCTAAATATAATGAAAATTCTTTGCGACAGTAAAATTAGGCTACTAGAAACTAAACAGAAAGGATATAAGGTTTATTACAATCGAGTTTCGTTGCAAAAGAATTGAATTCTTCACGTAAATTAACCAAAAGAAGTTGTAATGAAATGATTTTTTCTTTTTTTTGGACTGGAGTTTTAGAAATAAAAATGGTGTTTGCTAAATTTTGTTGGACATAACACGTTTTGTTTGTTAGTATACGCTTTGAAACTTAAAAGAATACGTTTTATATCTTTAGTTAAATAGCACTTTTTTAATAATTTTATTGCTTTTACCTACGATTTAATCCATGAAGTAGCAAAAATTTTATTTTAAGCATATAGAAAAATTTGTAGAGTCGATAAAAATTTGCTACTAGAAACTAAACAAAATGGATGTCAGGTTTACTAAAATCAAATTTTGTAGAAAAAGAATGAAACTGTACACGGGAAGTAACCTAAAAAAGTTTTAAGAAATTGATTTTTTCTGTCTTTTGTACTGCAGTAGTCAAAATATAAATGATGTTTGCCAAATTTTTTTTGTCTTAAAACTTCTTATTTGCAAGTAAATGATTTAAAGCTTTAAAAAAACGATTTATAACATCTGTTAAAAAGCAGTTTTTTAGAAATTATGTAGTTTTAATCTAATAACATATGTTTTTTAAATACAAAAAGATTTATTGTATTTAAAAGAAAATTTTTGCTACTTTCTGACTTAAACCGTAGTTCAAAACTATTAAATACATAAAGAAATGCTATATAACAAAAGATGTACAACGTTTTCTTTCAAGTTTTAAGCCGTATAGTAACAAATAAAAAGTGAAACGTTCAATAAAATCAAGCAAATAACATTTAAAATTCATCAACTGCAGATCAAAAAAAGGAAAAAAATCATTTTATTACAACATTTTTTGGTTACTTAACGTGAAGAATTCAATTCTTTTTCAACGAAACTCAATTTTTTTTCAACGCAACTTGATTGTTGTGAACCTGACATCCATTCTGCCATGTCTCTAATAGTACATTTTTACCTTCACAAAAA
>NW_014570264.1:0-1127 GCF_001313835.1 Polistes canadensis
TGGCTGCGTAAGGGTAAGAACGAAGGGGTTTCTTTAGGGACGCGTCAGAGTTGGAACGTCAGGGTTGCTCTAGAGATACATCAATGTTAAAACGTCGAGGTTGCTTTAGGGGTGCGTCAGAGTTTAAACGTCAGGGTTGCGTTAGGGTTGAAACGTCAGGGTTGCGTCATGGATGCGTCATGGTGGGAACGTCGAGGTAGCTTAAGGGATGCGTCAGATTGGAAACGTCAGGGTTGCTTCAGGGTAGGAACGACGTGGTTGCTTAAGGGATGAGTCAAGTTTAAAACGTCATGTAGCTTTATGGGTGCTTCAGGGATGGAACGTTAGGGTCGCATTAGGGTTGGAACGTCAGGGTTGCTTTAGGGATGCGCCAGGGTTGGAACGTCGGAGTTGCTTTAGGGGTGCGTCATGAAAAGATCGTAACGGTTGCTTTAGTGTTCGAACGTCGGGGTTTTTTAGGGATGCGTCCAAATTTGAACGTCAGGGTTGTTTTAAAGATGCGTCAGGGTTCGAACGTCGGGGTTGTTTTAGGGATGCGTTAGGTTAGGTACGTCCGGGTTGCTCTAGGAATGCGTCATGGTTTGAACATCACGGTTGCTTTAGGGATGTGTCAGTGTTGGAACGTCGGGGTTGCTTGGAGGATGCGTTAGGGTAGAAACGTCGAGGTTGCTTTAGGATGAGAACGTCGGGGTTGCTTTAGGGATGCGTCAGGGTTTAAACGTCATGGTTGCTTTAATGATAAGTCAGGGTTAAAACATCGAGGTTGCTTCAGGGGTGCGTCAGGGTTGCTTTAGGGATGCGCTAGGGTTGGAGCGTCGGAGTTGCTTTAGGGGTGCGTCATGGAAAGAACGTAACGGTTGCTTTAGGGTTACAACGTCGAGGTTTTTTAGAGATGCGTCAAAATTTGAACGTCGTGGTTGTATTAAAGATGCGTCAGGGTTCGAACGTCGGGGTTGTTTTAGGAATGCGTTAGGTTAGGTACGTCCGGGTTGCTCTAGGAATGCGTCAGGGTTTGAACGTCACGGTTGCTTTAGGGATGTGTCAGGGTGGGAACGTCGGGGTTTCTTTGAGGATGCGTTAGAGTAGAAACGTCGGGGTTACTTTAGGGTGAGAACGTCGGGGTTGCA
>NW_014570264.1:2898-5834 GCF_001313835.1 Polistes canadensis
CATGGTTGCTTTAATGATAAGTCAGGGTTTAAACGTCGAGGTTGCTTCAGGGGTGCGTCAGAGTTGAAACGTTAGAGTTGCGTTAGGGTTGGAACGTCATGGTCGTTTTAGGGATGCGTCAGGGTTAAAACGTCAAGGTTGCTTTAGTGATGCGTCAAGGTTAGAACGTCTGGGTTGCTTGGAGGATGCGTCAGGGTACAAACGTCGGGGTGGTTTTAGGGATATTTTAAGGTTAAAACTTTGGGGTTGCTTTAGAGTTGCGTTAGGGTTGGAAAGTAAGGGTTGCTTTAGGGATGCGTTAGGGTTTAAACGTCATGGTTGCTTTAGGGATACGTCAGGGTTAAAATGTCGAGGTTGCTTTAGGGGTGCGTCAGAGTTGAAACGTCAGAGTAGCGTTAAGGTTAGAACGTCATGTTAGTTTTCGGGATGGGTCAGGGTTAAAACGTCGAAGTTGCTTTAGTGATGCGTCAGAATTGGAACGTCGGGGTGGCTTGGAGTATGCGTCAGGGTAGAAACGTGGGGGTTGCTTTAGGGTGAGAACGTCGGGSTTGCTTTAGGGATGCGTCAGGGTTAAAAGGTAGGGGTATCTTTAGTGCAGCGTCAGTATTGGAACGTCGGGGTGACTTGGAGTATGCGTCAGTGTTGAAACATGGGGGTTGCTTTAGGGATGCGTCACGGTTGAAAATTTGGGGTTGCGTTAGGGTTTAAACGTCAGGGTATCTTTAAGGATGCGTCAGGGTTAGAACTTTGGGGTTTCTTTAGGGATGCGTCATGGTGGGAACGTAAGGGTTGCTTTAGGGATGCGTCAGGGTTGCGTCATGGTTAAAACGTCGAGGTTTATTTAGGGGTGCGTCAGGGTGGCGTTAATGTTAGAACGTCATGGCCGTTTTAAGAATGCGTCTGGGTTATAACGTCTGGGTTGCTTTAGGGATGGAACGTCAGGGTTTCTTTAGGGATGCGTCAGGGTTGGGACGTCGTGGTTGTTTTAGGGATGCGTTAGGGTTGGAACGTCGTAGTTGCTTTCGAGTTAGGACTTTCGGGTTGCTTTAATGATGCGTCAGGGTTGGAACGTCAGGGATGTTCTAGGGATGCGTCAAAGTTGAACGTCGGGGTTGCTTTATGGATGCGTCAGGGTTGGAACGTCAGGGTAGCTTTAGGTATGCGTAAAGTTTGGGACGTCCGAATTGCTTTATGGATGCGTCAGGGATTAAACGTCAGGTCTGCTTTAGGGTGAGAACGTCAAAGTTGCTTTAGTGATGCGTCAAGGTTTGAACGTCGAGGTTAGTTTAGGCATGCGTTAGATTTAAGACGTCTAGGTTGCTGTAGGGGTGCGTAAGATTTAAAACGTCAGGATTGCATTAGGGTTAGAACGTCATGGTCGTTTAAGGGATGCGTCAGGGTTAAAACGTCGGGGTTGCTTTAGGGATACGTTTGGGTAGGAACGTCGGGGTTACTCTATGGATGCGTCAGGGTTAGAAAGTTAGGGTTGCTTTATGGATTCGTCAGGGTTAGAACGTCGAGGTTGCTTCATGGATGCGTCAGGTTTAAAACGTCGATGTTGCTATAGGGGTGCGTCAGGGTTGGAATGTCAGAGTCGCGTTATGGTTAGAACGTCATGGTCGTTTCAGGGATGCGTCTGTTTTAAAACGTCGGGGTTGCTTTAGGGTTGCGTCAGGGTCAGAACGTCGGGGTTGCTTTAGGGATGCGTCAGGGTTGAATCGTCGGGGTGGATTTTGGAATGCGACAGGGTTTAAACGTCGGGGTTTCTTTAGGGTCAGAACGTTAGTGTGCTTTAGTGATGCGTCAGGGCAGGAACGTCAGGGTTGCTTTAAGGATGTTTTAGGGTAGGAACATCGGGGTTACTCTAGGGATGCGTCAGGGTTAGAACGTAAGGGTTTCTGTAGGGATGCGTCAGGGTGGGAACGTCGGTGTTGCCTTGGGGATGCGTCAGGGTTTAAACGTCTGGGTTGCTTTAGCGATGCGTCAGGGTTGGTACTTTGGGGTTGCCTTAGAGATACGTCATGGTCGGAACGTTGGGGTTGCTTCAGGGTTTAAACGTCAGGGTTGCTTTAGGGATGCGTTAGATTTGGAATGTCGGAGTTGCTGTAGGGGTGCGTTAGGGTTAGCACGTAAGGGTGGCTTTAGAGTTGCGTCAGGGTTGCGTCAGGGTTTCGTCAGGGTCCGTCCAGTGGGTAGGGGGTAGCAGAATACTCCCACAGTATTCCCTGCTTGTCGTAAGAAGCGACTAAAAGGGAGGGTGTGAATGGTGTGTTTATATTCTGTGTGGCTATTTCTCTCTTTGATTCTTTCTATCCCCTCTTTTTCTATTCTTTCTTATCTCTTACTTCGTTCCTTGCCTCTTCTGTCCTCTGAACTTGTGCCTACACATAAAAAATAAATATAGCTGGTACAAACTCAGGGACTAAACCGTGTAGGAGGGAAACCTACACAACGGTGGTGCTTGGTGGTGGTAGGACAGGCCACCCATCGTCGACATCATATGACTCTCATGAGTCTAGGGTAGGCGACCCGGCCTAGTCTCTGGATAATGCCTCGTGAAGTTGTTCGCAGGTAGGTGACCTGGCCCGCGAATCGACTGTGGCATCAGGAAAAGGGGTAGTGATGGAGGGATTGCAGTAGGAGACCATTGACCTGGAGGAGTTGAGGATTTCAGATCCAGATTCGCCAATCAAGAACAAGGGGAACAAGAGGATGAGGAGTATCATTACGTCGTCGGAGGARGACGACTGCCTCATCGTAGAAGAGGATGCACCATGAGGAGGCCAGACGCCGCTGACACTGGTGGCAGAAAGGCTACCGGAGAAACTCAGGTCAAACCTAAGGGGGATAGAAAAGGAGAGAGCGCGATGCTCGAATATGAAAGGAGAAGTGTCGGGCAAGATCAAGCGATTTGTTAGAGACTCGCTTATCATTGC
>NW_014570264.1:5959-10874 GCF_001313835.1 Polistes canadensis
GGATGGATAGACAGTCCGGCTCCCCGTTCTCAAGGGCTGAAGCAGTGATCCAGCTGAGAACGGAAGCAAAGATAAGAGACGAACAGATTCGTCAGATGGAAGGTGAAATCGCTAGGCTCCAGAAAGAGCATAAAAAGCGAGATGCTGACAAACAAAGCCATGGAGTAAAGGCGGTTGCTTCCCCGAATCAAGGGAGGCAGACGCCTACAACAAGTAAAGCCACCCTATCTCTGGAAAAGAGATTGGAAGATGCGAGGGTTGGTGATGGTATGGGCTGTGTGATGGCGGATCTGAGAAACTTTGGTAAGAGTATTGAGGCCCTGCAGAAGACACAGTTGGAGATGTGGAACATCTTTAAGGGAGCCAGCAAGCCACCCCAGCGGGAAACAGATGGGTCTGCGGTGGGGGGGAAGGGAAGTGCTTCCGCCCTGGGAATCTCGAGGGCTCCTGCCCAAGGGATGCCTACTGCGAGTACTGTTGTCCCCCCCTTTACAGGATGGATTTATCGAGGTGATGGGAAGAAGGAAACGTCGCCAGCAGACAAAACCAGCTGTTAGGCAGGTGAAGGCCACCACATCGGAGGATCGGGGTGCCACAGGAAGTAGCACAAAGAAGAAAAAGAATAGGAAGAAGAGGAAGAATCGCAGCGGTTAAACCAGGGAGACGACAGTGGTCTCACTAGCGTGCCACGAGGCGATGTCTTATCGTGATGCTCTCGCCAAGGCCAGGGAGAGCATCAGCCTCAAGGACATCGGGATAAATAATATGACAATGAGGAGGGGTGTCACGGGGGCCTTCATCTTCAGTGTCAGGGGGAARGAGGCTGCTGTAAAGGCGGACCGGGTGGCCGAAGCTTTGAGGAGGACGGTACTGGAAGCCAGGATCGCTCGGCCACAGAAAACGAGGTCCTTTAGGCTGGTGGGTATTGACCAAGCCTGAACATGACTATTATAAGGAATGCCCTCCTCACAGTAAAGGAAAACGTCGACCCAAATAAAATCTGGGTTGGTGAGATTAGGGCAGGCAGGGGACGTCCTTGGGAGACGGTTGTTGCTGCCCCGGTGAAAATTGCTCAGGCTGTTATCAACAGGGGAGAAGTAGACTTTGGTCTATACCGGGCAAGAGTGGTCGAGCTCMGACAAAGGCCACTGCGTTGCCACCGATGCCTGGCCAGGGGGCATGTTGCTATGGGCTGCCCTAGTCCAACCTCTAGGGCGAGCCTTTGCCATCAGTGTGGCTAACCGGGTCACAATGCAAGGGACTGTAAAAATAAGGTAGAGTGTCCAGTGTGTAGGGACGTCGGGCACAGGAACAAGAAACATAGTGCGGGGAGCTGGGAGTGCCCGGTGGTCCCTCCGCGAAGGGCTAACAGTGAAACGTGCGCGTCCGCGGGTGCTAGTGAGGCTCGGGTGCCTAGTGATTCGGTGGTGGGAGAGGGTATGGAGGTGGACGTAGACCTGTCCACTCCTACAAGGATCGAGAACGAAAAAACTGCGAAGGACAAGGGCTGCGATAGGAACAGGTGTGCGGGTCCTGCAGAAGTAGCGGGGGTTAGTGGTGTAACCATTAATAATGTCCCTTAGTGAATGCTGCGTACAGGTGAACCTGAACCATGCGCGGGGTGCGCAGGATCTACTGATCCAGCGTATGCGCGAGTGTGGGGCGGGGATCGCGGTTGTCGCAGAGCTGTGGTGGGTTCCACCCGGTGATGAGAAATGGTTCTCGTCCCTGGGGGGGCCTCCGCTGTCTGCGGTATTGGTAGGTGAAAGTAGAAGACCCTGCAGTCTGGTGCATAGGGGTAACTTCTTTGTAGCTGTTAAGTGGGGGGACTCGCTGGTGATTTCAGTCTACTTTCCCCCCAGCGAGGTAATTAGTAAATATTGTAGACTCTTGGACGAGCTCGGAGAGCTCTTGGGAAGATTTCCTACCTCTCCGGTGCTGGTGGCTAGCGACTTTAATGCCCGGGCCCGTAGATGGGACCCGGAGGGTAGGAGTAACCTAAGGGGTGGGTTGCTTTCTACCTCGGCCAATCGGTTGAACTTGCACCTCTTTAGCCGAATTAGCTGCCTTACGTGCGTTCGGCCATAAGGGTCGAGCGTCATTGACCTCACGTGGGGCTCGTCAGCTTCTAGTGTCCGCTTATCGGAGTGGAGTGTAGATGAGGCAGAGTCCCTTTCGGACCATGTGTATGTAGCTTATAAATACTGCCATGAGACTGCAGGGGTCCGAAGCTTGAGCCGGCCCAGCAAGACTTTCCCTCGGTGGAATGCGAGGGCTGCGGRCGAGGATATGCTCGACGCTGCCCTTATATCGGGCGACAGGACTCGTCCCAGTGGCGAGTGTAGTGCGCGAGATTTTGTTAGGTGGCTGCACGGAATGTTAGTGCGCGTGTATGACATGGCACTGCCGAAAGCGGGGAACACGAGGGACAGGAGGAGGAAGGCGTGTTGGTGGTCGCAGGAACTGTCTGCTCTGAAGGCGGAAGCGACTGCGGCTAGGAGGCGCTTTCTGAAAGCCAGACGCAGCGGAGCCCAAAGAAGAGTAGAGCTGTGTCTGGAGGCCCGGTGGGAGACTAAAAAACTTTAGAAGATTGCAATCAAGAAGGCCAAAGCCACTGCCTGGAGAGACTTCATAGGGACACTGGAGGCAGACCCGAGGGGCAGACCATATCGCCTGGTCATGGGGAAGTTGAGGCYATACTCAGCACCCTTGACAGAGGTACTCGAGCCAGAAGTGATGGACCGGGTGTTGGGGGGCCTATTTCCCCAAGTGGAGCGGAACACTAGTGGGGACTTGCGCGGTGTTCHAGTGGATGGTGCGGCGGTAACGCTGGAAGAGGTGCTGACTGCAGCAAGAAAGATCGCCGGTGAAAAGGTTTCGGGACCGGACGGGGTCCCGGGCATAGTGATAAAGGCAGTAGCGGTCGACTGCGGGGTCAGTCTAGCTGAACTATTTACGAAGTGTTTCAGGACCATCAACTTTCCAACAGCCTGGAAAAGGGCTAGGCTGGTCCTGATAAAGAAGAAACAGGACGCCCAACCGGATCTGCCTGGCTCCTACAGACCGATCTGCCTGCTGTATGAGGCCGCGAAACTGTTTGAGCGGGTGATTGTGGCAAGGATAAACAGGTGCCTGGAGGCAGGGAGTCTGCTGTCGCAGGCGAAACATGGCTTTCGCGTTAGACGCTCAACGGTCGGTGCCATAATGGAGGTAAAAAACGTAGTGCGGAAGTGTGTGGACAGTGAGTGCGTTGGGATCCTGACTTCGCTGGATATAAAGAATGCGTTTAACTATCTGCTGTGGAAGACCATCTTCAGGGCGCTGGATGGAATGGGCCTTCCCACATATATTGTGAACATTATAAGAAGTTATTTGTCCAACCGAACATTATTGTTTGTCGGGAAGCGGGGACAATTGGAGGAAAAACTAGTTTCGTGCGGGGTTCCGCAAAGTTCGGTGCTGCGACCAACCCTGTGGAACGTTGCCTATGACAGTGTCCTCCGGGTTCCGATGCCGGGAGGTTCCCGGGTCGTCTGTTACGCAGACGACACGGCCCTTCTGTCATTGGGACGGGACTTGTCGGAAGCAATCGCGAACGCGGAACGYGACCTTGACGTGTTAGTGGGTGCGATTAGGGAGCTTGGCCTCGAGGTGGCGCCACACAAGACGGAGGCAATGGCCTTYCCTGCCTCTGCCCTCCGCAGACGCAGGAATGTTCCGGCCCCCGCCATTAGGGTTATGGGGTCTAGGGTTTTATAGGTCCCAGAGTCAAGTACCTGGGCGTGGTGTTAGACTCTAGCTTCACTTTTAGGTATCACTTTGCAGACTTGACTTAGAAGGCGGAGGGGATCCACTTGTCTCTTGGAAGACTCCTTCCGAACCTTCATGGACCGGGGGAGAAGAAGAGACGCCTCTACGGTAGCGTTGTCCAATCGGTGCTTATTTATGGGGCAACAGTGTGGTGGCGCGCTGTTGTGGAGGACATGCGATTCAAGCGGGCCATTCGATCGTTTCCGAGGAGGGTGGCGATCATGGTGTGTTGCGCATATTAGACGGTGTCGTTCCATGCGGCGATGATGATTGCGGGGATCATTCCTGTCGATCATCTTGCGCCCCGACTGGCAGGGGTGTGTGTGACCCTTAATGATACGGAGGGACCTGTTCCTCTAGTCATTAAGGCGGTGCTCGGCGCTGTGGCCAGGAGGATGGCGGTTGCTGCATGGAAGGAAGAGGAGTAAGGTTTGACGGGGGTAACGGGAGAAACAGGGCCGCGGGTTAGGGCAGCTATGGCCGATAGGTTAGATGAGTGGGTTGAAAGGCCGCACTCTATAAGTACGACGTTTCACACCACTCAGCTGATGACCGGACATGGTTGCTTCCCTGCGTTCCTTTGTAGAATAGAGAAGGCGGTATCTCCGCAGTGCTTTCACTGCGGAGCMAATGTAGACGACGCTGACCACACCCTGGTCGACTGGCCTGCGTGCATGAGTGAGCGGGACGGTCTTGTTGGGGACTTGGGGGGGGGGGGCATTTCTCCCATTCCGGCATAGTCAGGTCATCCTTAGATATGCCGGGGGGATGGGATGCATTCCGGTCTTTCGCGGGGCGCGTAATAAGGGCGAAAGAGGATGCGGAGAGAGAGAGAGAACGGAGGTATGGGAGAAGGTTGCGTGCGGTGCCGCAGAGGAGACTTRCTCCTAGGCGGCCCCCTCGAGCGAGACTTCGCGTTGCTGGGGCGACGAATGGCTGACAACTGTGCGTCGCTTCCCCTTTATTGTATGGAGTTTATATTATACTGGAGTGTGAGGGCTGTGTGTAAATACGGTATGAGAGTGAAGTGGGCCTGACCGGAACATTGTCTTATTGTAAGGTCAGGCCAGGATTGAGTGAGTAGTCTGCGTCTCCAGTTGTATCT
>NW_014570264.1:11258-25163 GCF_001313835.1 Polistes canadensis
GGTTGCTTTAGGGATGCTTCAGGGTTGAAAATACGGGGTTGCTTAAGGGTTAAACGTCAAGGTTTCTTCAGGGATGCGTCAGGGTTTGAACGTCGGGGGTGCTTTAGGGATGCGTCAGGGTTGGAACGTCGTGGTTGTTTTAGGGATGCGTTAGGGTTATAACATCGTGTTTGCATTAGAGTTGAAACGTCGGGGTGGCTTTAGGAATGCGTCAGGCTTAGAACTTCGTTTTGCTCTAGTAATGCGTCAGGGTTAGAACGTCGGGGTTGCTTTAGGGATGCGTTAGGGTTGGAACGTCGTGGTTGCTTTAGGGTCTAAACGTCAGGGTTGCTTTAGGTATGCGTCATGGTTGGAACGTGTGGGTTGCTTTAGGGATGCGTCAGATTAGCAACGTCGGGGTTGCTTTAGGGTTCGAACGTCGGGGTTGCTTTAGGGATGAGTCAAGGTTGGAACGTCTGGGTTGCTTTAGGGGTGCGTCAGGGTTGGAAGTTTAAGATTGCTTTAGAGATGCGTCATGGTTAAAACTTCGAGGATGCCTAAGGGTTTAAACGTCAGGGTTGTATTAGGGATGCGTTTGGGTAGATACGTCTGAGTTGCTTTAGGGGTGCGTCAGGGTTAGCACGTAAAGGTGGCTTTAGGGTTAGAACGTCGGGGTTTCTTTAAGGATACGCCAAAGTTTGAACGTCCGGGTTGTTTTAGGGATGCATCAGGGTTAGAACGTCAGGGTCTCTTTAGGGATGCGTCAGGGTGGAAACGTCAGGGTTGCTTTAGAAATGCTTTGGGGTTAGAACGTCGGGGTTGCTTTGGGGATGCGTCCGGGTTGGAATTAAGAAGTTGCTTTAGGGTTGAAACGTTGGGGTCTATTTAGAAAAACGTCAGGGTTTGAACGTCGCGGTTGCTTTAGGAATGCGTCATGGTAGGAACTTCGAGGTTGTTTTAGGGACGCATTAGGGTTGTAACGCTGTGGAATCATTAGAGTTTGAACGTCGGGGTGGCTTTAGGGATGCGTCAGTGTTCGAACGTCAAGATTGCTCTAGGGATGCGTCAGGGTTGGAACGTCGGGGTAGCTTTAGGGATGCGTCAGGGTGGGCAATTTTGGGTTGCTTTATTGATGCGTCGGGGTTAAAACGTCGGGGTTGCTTTAGGGGTTCGTCAGATTTGGAACGTCAGGGTTGCTTAAGGCTTAGAACGTTAGGGATGCTTTAGGGATGCGTCAAGTTTAAAACGTCAGGGTAGCTTTAGAGGTGCGTCAGGTTGGGAACGTTAGGGTTGCTTTAGGGATGCGTAAGTGTAGGAACGTCGGGGTTGCTTTAGGGATGCATAAGGGTAAGAACGTCGAGGTTTCTCTAGCGATGCGTCAGGGTTAGAACGTTAGGGTTGCTTTAGGGATGCGTCAGGGTTGCGTCAGGTTTGCGTCCGGGTTGCGTCAGGGTTGGACCGTCAGGGTTGATTTGGGGATGCGTCAGGGTTGGATCGTCAGGGTTGATTTAGGGATGCGTTAGTGTGGGAACGTCTGGGTTGCTTTAGGAATGCGTCAGAGTGGGAACGTTGGGGTTGCTTTGGGGATGCGTCAGTGCTAAAACGTCGCAGTTGCTTTTCGGATGCGTCACGGTTAGAACGTCGGGGTTGTCTTGAGTATGCGTCAGGATTTAAACATCAGGGCTGCTTTAGGGTGGGAGCGTGGAGGTTGCTTTAGGGATGCGTCAGGGTTGGAACGTCGAGGTTGCATTAGGGATGCGTTAGGGTTGGATCGTCGTGGTTGCGTTAGGGTTGGAACGTGTCCTCCCGTGGGTAGGGGCTAGTAGAATACTCCCACAGTATTCCCTGCTTGTCGTAAGAGGCGACTGAAAGGGAGGGTATGAATGGTGTTTGCATGTTCTGTATGGCTATTTCTCTCTGTAATTCTTTCTATCCCTCTTTTCTATTCTTTTCTTGTCTTTTACTTCCTTCGTTTTCCTTTCTTTTCCTCTGGGCTTGTGCCTATTTATATCAAATAACAAATATGAAAGGTAAAACCTCAGAGAAAAAGTCGTGCGGGAGGGAAACTCACACGACGGCGGTGTTTGGTGGTGGTAGGACATGCCACCCATCGTCGACATCATACTACTGTCATGAGTCTAGGGTGGGCGACCCGGCCCTTGCTCTGGATAATGTGTAAAGAAGTTGTTTGCGGGTAGGCATCCTAGCCTGTGGATCGACTAATGCTACAGGAAGTCGAGAATTCTCCAAGGACGAGGTGCCGAGGTGCACGATAAGGTGCATTGAGAACTTGAAG
This sequence comes from Polistes canadensis, assembly GCF_001313835.1. Lineage (NCBI taxonomy): Eukaryota > Metazoa > Arthropoda > Insecta > Hymenoptera > Vespidae > Polistes > Polistes canadensis. The sequence goes on from NW_014570264.1 coordinate 13,534, forward strand.
ACTGATGATATACAAGTCAGGACCCATAAAAGGGCGAGGCCAATTCTTTACACCTTATCAATGGAGGATGAGGTAGTTGACCTAACAAGGATGGATGGAGTTATTCCAGAGGGACCATCGATTTCCAGTATGGAGACTGGAAGACTATTTGATCTTATAATAGACAATGTGGCAGAGGCAGAAGTCAAAAGGAAGAATTGCAGCCACATCAAGGGTGAAATATCTGGAAAAATAAAAACTTGCAATATGGAAATAATGAAGTTGGCCAAAGAGCTAAAGGCCCGCAACAAGGTAAACTGTAGCTCTGAAATGTATGAATCTATGGAGCAGTTAATGGCGGAAGCGAAAGCCACGAATAACTGGCTAAAGAAGGTGGAGGAGGAGTGTACGCGCCTTAGGCGGGAGCTAAGGCGTAAAGATATACTCCTTGAAAAAGTGTCGAAAGGGGATACTAGGGTAGCAACTGCAGGAACAAATCAGATCCGATCTTCTGCAGAGGAGAGACTGGTTGCTGCCAGGAAGGTGGATGTACATGACGACAAGATGATAGGGAGAGTTCTAAATGAGCTTCTAGAATCGGTGATTAAAATTCAACCAGAATTAAATGATATAAAAATGGGACAGAGCTCTTATGCTCAGGTTGCAGCCCGGTTGCGGGTTGCTCCCTCACCGTCGATGCCAACGCCTCTGGCAACTGTCCTGAACGGGGATGGGTTTATTAAAGGTAAAAAACGAAATAAAATTGCTGCGTCTGCTGGGGGGCCTTTATCTACACGGGCGGATGTTGGGTGGGTTTGCCCTTCTGTTTGTCCTAGTGTGGGGGGGGAGCCCTGCTGTGGGTGAACAAAAAAAGAAGAAGAAGACGAAGAAAAACAGAAGAATCAGGGAGAATGCAGCTGTATTCCTTACGTGCGCGGAAAGGGCTTCATATTTAGAAGCCCTTAGAAATTGGAAACGGGGGTGAATCTAGTGGAAATAGGGGCAAAGAGGCTCTCATATAGGCGTGGCCTGACAGGGTCATTCATCTGGCAGGTCCGAAGAAAGGATGCTAACATGAAGGCTGACAAATTGGCTCAGGTCATGAAGGGAGCTTTACCGGAGGCCAAAATTGGAAGGTCTCAAAGGACTAGTCCGATAAGGTTAATAGGTATTTACCCAACTACCACCTTGACGGCGAATAGGTGTGGGTTACAGGAGGTCAGGGCGAGTTATGACCCTAACCTTATTAATATGGAGAGTATCGATCTGGGCAGGGGTGGTAGATATGAGGTAAAAGTTGTGGCCCTAACGACATTGTGTCAGGCTGTTATTGACAGGGGTAGTATTATTGTGGGGTGGAATAAAGTCCGGGTATTCCCAATTAGACCTAGGCCTCTAAGGTGTCACAGGTGTTTGGCAAGAGGGCCTGTGGCTGCATCTTGTCCTGAACCAGGTGCCAGGATGGGTGTATGTTTTAAATGCGGGGAACCGAAGCATGTGGAAAAAGATTGTGAGGACAAACCAAAATGCCCGATCTGTGTGAAGGCGGGGCGTTCCCGAAACTCGCACAGGGCAGGGTCCTGGGAGTGTCCGTTAGTGCCTCCTATTAAGGGGTGAGACGTTATTTTGGGGGGAGTTGCGGACCGACGGGACACGTCAGGGTACGTAAAAAACGTTCCGGGTAGTTCAGGCGAAAAAACAATAGTACAAGGTGTTGTAAATAGTGTGGATTTGAGTGTCTGCAATGACATGGAGGTTGAGCAGTTGAATTCTGCCCCTTTATGTGAGTAAGTAAATAAGAAACTACAATGGCTACGGTCATTCAGGCTAATCTAAACCACGCGCGTCGCGCCCAGGACTTGCTTGGCCAGCGGATGAGGGAGATTGGGGCGGATATTACGATAGTCTCGAAGCCGTGGTAGGTCCCTCCCGGGGATGATAAATGGTTCTTATCCCTGGGAAGGTTTCCCCTCTCTACGATTATTGCGGGCAAAGGCGAAAGAACCTGTAGCCTGGTGCGTCGGGGTTTATTTTTTGTAGCCGTCAAATGGGGGGACTCGCTGGTAGTTTTAGTCTACTTTCCTCCTAGCGAGAATTTAAATATTTTTGGTAGACTCSTTGATGAGCTCGAAGAGCTCTTAGGCACATTTCCCGCTCTTCCAGCACTAATTGCCGGGGACTTTAATGCCCGGTTTCCCAGATGGAATCCGGAAGGCAGAAGTAATCCAAGGGGTGAGTTGCTCTGTATGTGGGCCAATAGGTTGAACCTAATCCTGGGTAACCAGGTTGGCTACTCCACGTGCGTTCGACCGCAAGGGTTGAGCGTTGTAGACCTTACGTGGGGATCTCCGGCAGCTAGTGTCCGCTTATCGGATTGGAGGGTGGTTGAGGCTGAGTCCCTTTCGGACGATTTATATATCATTTTTAAGTATAGGCATGAGGCTACAGGCTTCCGAAGTCTTCGCCCTAGGGACAGAGTTTTTCCTAAGTGGGATATGAGGACTGTGGATGAGGATAGACTCGCCGCAGCCCTCGTCTCCGCAGAGTGGACACGGGACAATAGTGATAATATACGAGACTTGGAGAAATGGGCGGATAATACCCTACTCACTTCATGCGACATTTTGATGTCAAGGGTGGGGACAACAGTGAACAGGTGTTCTGCTGTACCATGGTGGTCACGGAAAATTGTGGTCCTACGGGGAGCAGCTACGGCGGCGAGAAGGCGTTATCTGAGGGCCAGGCGAGGAAATGATATTGACAGAATTGAAACGTGTCTAGTGGACAGGAGGGAGAAGAGAAGGAATTTGGTTCGGGATATTAAGAAAGCCAAGGCCTTGGCCTGGAAAGAGTTCTTGGCATCAATAGATGATGATCCATGGGGGAGACCCTACAGACTTGTTATGGAGAAATTAAGGGCTCGAGGTGTTCCCCCCCTGACTGAGGTATTGGATCCTCCTCTTCAGATGAGGATCGTTGAAACGTTGTTTCCAGGAGGCGGGCGATCAGTTGCCCCAAACGTCAACGTGGTGGACCCGGAGGAAATAGTTGTCACGATTGAAGAGGTTAGAAGATTTTTTTTTTTTTGAGAAAGAAATCGCATCGGATTGAGAAGAATCCACAAAACGGATTGGTCTTGGGAGGGCACCGTGTCCTGATGAGATTCCTATCCTGGTTGTGAAGAAAGCGGCCATACACTGTGGTAAAGGTCTGGCCAAATGCTTCACTATGCTATTAAAGAGGGGAGTCTTCCCACGGGCATGGAAGGGGGCTAAGCTCGTGTTGTTGAGAAAGAAGAAAGTCTGTGATGGTAATTTGCCCAACTCTTACAGGCCGATATGCGTGCTGGACGAGATATGGAAGCTTTTTAAAAGAGTTGTTGTATCCAGGGTGAGCGAATTTTTAWAAACTGAAAATGTTCTTTCGCCGTGTCAGCATGGTTTCAGGGTGGGTCATTCTACCCTTAGAGCCATTGAAGAAGTGACAAGATATATACAGGAGTGCGCGAGTGGTGGATGAGTGGGCGTTTTTATTTCATTAGATATAAGTAACGCGTTCAACTCGCTCCCCTGGGATATAGTGATAGCATCGATGGAGGGAAGTGGCTTCCCCACCTATTTGATCAACATTATTAAAGACTATTCTCGCGAACGGCTCTTGTCCTCCATTGGAAGGCAGGGCACGGTCAATAATGTAAGTGTGATGTGTGGGGTCCCACAGGGTTCTGTCCTCGACCCCACACTTTGGAACATTGCGTACGATCGGGTCCTCCGAGTCCCGCTGCCGGGAGGGTCTCGTGTGGTCTGCTATGAAGATGACACGGCCCTCCTTTCAGCGGGGTGGGACCTGTCTTGCGCACTGTTAGCGGCTGAACGGGACCTAGAGGTCATAGTGAATGAGATTGAAGGATTGGGCCTGAAAGTGGCGCTACAGAAAACGGAGGCAATGGCCTTTCCTGCCTCTGCCTAACGCAGACGCAGGATTGCTCCCCCCCCTGTGATTAGATACAGGGGGGTTTGTATTGCAGTGAAGCCCAGTGTAAAATACCTGGGCATAGTGTTAGATTCAGGTATGTGATTTAGGCTCCACTTCCAGGCCTTGATCCCGAAAGTAGAAGGGATCCTTCGGTCTATTGGGAGGTTCCTTCCGAACCTCCACGGGCCGAAGGAGAAGAAGCGGCGTCTCTATAGCAACGTGATCCACTCCGTGCTCCTCTATAGTGCTCTGGTGTTGTAGCGCGTTGTTGTAGAGGATCAGAGGATCATACGGGCTGTTCGGGCCTTGCAGAGAAAGGTGGCGATCAGGGTGTGTTGCGCCTATAGGACGGTTTCCTTTCATGCGGCAATGATGGTCGCGGGGATTATTCCCCTTGATCATCTGGCGCTACGACTGGTGAAGGTGTATTTGACCCTTAAGGAGGCGGAGGGATCTGTTCCTTACAATATTAGGGCGGCACTGGGCGCTTTTGCCAGGATAGGGGCGATTGCCGCATGAAAGGAGGAGGAGATCAGGTTGATAGGAGTTAGAGGAGTGAAAGGGATGCGGGTTAGGGCAGCCTTTGCTGACGGGTGGGATGAGTGGGTTAGGAGGCCGTATTCCATGGGTACGACCTTCCACACCACTCAGATGATGACTGGCCATGGCTTCTTTCCTGCGTACCTGTATGGAATCAGAAGAACAGACTTCCCGCGGTGCTTTCATTGCGGGGCGGATAGAGACGATGCGGAACACACTCTGATCGAATGCCCATCGTGGACGAATGCGAGGGATTCCTTGGTCAGAGAGTTGGGGGGGGGGGGTGCAGCTCACTCTCCCTGGGATAGTCAGGCTGTCCCTGGATATTCCAGGGGCGTGGGCTGCATTCCATTCCTTTTCAGGACTCGTGATGAAGGCCAAGAAAGACGCGGAGAGAGAGAGAGAGCGAATGTTTCTCAATTGGAGAAGAGTGTGTGCGGGGTCGCAAAGGAGAGTAGCTCTATGGCGGCCACCCCGAGCGAGGCTTCGGGCAGCTTTGGCGGCGCCTGAACTGGTCTAGTTCGTCGCTTCCCCTGAATAAGAGAAGAATGAGCATGCTGATGCATGGGTTGTGTGAACCCGACCAGTGCATCTTTGGATGGATGGTCGGGTATGTACATATATGTAAATATGTAGTATAAGTAATAGTTAATTAGTTAATAGTTAGTTAATTAGTTTGTTTCTTATTAAATAAGGTATGAGTTATGCGTAAATGAGGATGAGAGTATGGCGAACCGGCCAGGCTTATCGGAATGAAAGAGTAGGTGTTTTTGTAATGTGATTAATATAACGGATCCGCTTTCTTTTGTTCAACGAGTGAATGTTTTGCACCAGGTGGGTTTCTAGTCGGTAAAAATCCGACACTTCTTTGGGTACCGGGCCCAAGGAGCCTATTCAAGGTTTTCCCTCTGACAAAAACAAAAAAAAAAAAACAAAGGGTTGGAACGTCATTGTCGTTTTAGGGATGCGTCTGGGTTATAACGTCGGGGTTGCTTTAGGGATGCGTCAAGAATAGAACGTCGGGATTGCTTTAGTGATGGTTCAGGGTTGGAATTTTGGGGTTGCTTTAAGGATGCGTCATAATTAGAACGTCAGGGTTGCTTTAGGATTGAAACGTCAGGGTTGCATTAGGGATGCGTTAAAGTAAGAACGTCGGGGTTGCTTTGGGGATGCGTCAGGGTTGAACCTTCGTGGTTTCTTTGGGGATGCGTCAAGGTTGAAAAGTCGGGGTTGCTTTGGGGATGCGTCAAGGTAGGAACGTCAGGGTTGCTTTGCGGATGCGTTAGGGTTGGAACGTCGGGGATTCTTTAGGAATGCTTCAAGTTTAGAACGTTGGAGTGGCTATGGGGATGCTTCAGGTTAAGAGCGTTGGGGAAGCTTTAGGGAATCGTCAGGGTGTGAACGTCGGGGTCCTTTAAGGGATTTGTCAGAGTTGGAACGTCAGGGTGTATTTAGGGATGCGTTATGGTTAGAATGTCGGGGTTGCTTAAGGGTGACAACTTCAAGGTGCTTTAGGGATGCGTCAGGGTTGAAACGTCGGGGTTGCTTAAGTGGTGCGTCGGGGTTGGAGCGTCAGGGTTGCTTTAGGGTTGGATCGTCGGGGTTGCTTTGAAGTTGCTTCAGGTTTGAAAAGTTTGGGATGGATTAGGGATGGGTAAGGGTTAGAACGTCGGGGTTGCTTGAGGGATGCTTTAAGTTTAGAACGTCGGGGTTTCTATGGGGATGCGTCAGAGTTAGAACGTCCGGGCTGCTTTAGTGTTAAAACGTCAGGGTTGCTTTAGGGATGCGTTAGGGTTGGAACGTCAGAGTTGCTTTAGGAGTGCGTCAGGGTAAACACGTAAGGGTTGCATTAGGGGTAGAACGTCAGGTTGGCTTTAGGGATGCGTATAAGTTTGAACGTCGGGGTTTTTTTAGGAATGCGTCAGGGTTAGAACGTCGGGGTCGCTTTAGGGATGCGTCAGGGATAAAACGTCAGGATTGATTTAGGGATGCGTCAGGGTTGAAACGTCGGGGTTGCTTTAGGGATGTGTCAGGGTTGGAACTTCGGGGTTTCTTTAGGGTTGCGTCTTGTTTGGAACGTCAGGGTTGCTTTAGGGATGCGTTAGGTTTAGAATGTCGAGGTTGCTTTAGGGTTACAACGTCAAGGTGCTTTAGGGATGCGTCAGGGTAGGAACGTCTTGGTTGCTTTAGAGTTGCGTCAGTGTGGGAACGTCGGGGATTCTCTCGGGATGCATTAGGGTTGGACCGTCGAGGTTGCTTTGGGGATGCGTCAGGTTTGGAACGGGTAGGATGATTTAGGGATGCGTAAGGGATGGAACGTCTGGGTTGCTTTAGGAATGCGTCAAGTTTAAGACGTCGGGGTTGCTTTTGGGATGCGTCAGGGTTAGAACGTCGGAGATGCTTTACGAAATCGTCAGAGTTGGAACGTCATGGTTGCTTTGGTGATGCGTTAGGGTTGGAACGTCGGTGATACTTTGGAGATGCATTACGGTTGAAACTTTAGGGTTGCTTTTGGGATGCTTCAGGTTTGGAACGTCAGGGTTGCTTTAAGGATGCGTCAGGGTTGAAACGTCTGGGTTTCTTAAGAGATGCGTGAGGGTTGGAACGTCGGGTATGCTCTAGGAATGCGTCAGGGTTTGAACGTCAGGTTGGCTTTAGGGATGCGTCAGGGTAACATCAGGGATAAAACGTCGAGGTTGCTTTAGGGGTGCGTCAGAGTTGAAACGTAAGGGTTGCGATAGGGTTGGAACGTCATGGTCGTTTAAGGGATGCGTCAGGGTCAAAACGTCGGGGTGGCTTTAGGGATGCGTCAGGGTTAAAACGTCGGGGTTGCTTTAGAAATGCGTCTTTGTTGAAACGTCGGGGTTGCTTTAGGGATGAGTCAAGGTTGGTACGTCAAGGTTGCTTTAGGGATGCGTCAGGGTTTGAACGTCGAGGTTGCTTAAGGGATGAGTCTGGCTTAAAACGTCGAGGTTGCTTTAGGGGTGCGTTAGAGTTGGAACGTAAGAATTGCGTTAGGGTTAGAACCTCATTGTCGTTTTAGGGATGCGTCATGGTTAAAACGTCGGGGTTGCTTTAGAGATGCGTCAAGGTTAGAACTTTGTGGTTGCTTTAGGGATGCGTCATGGTTTAAACGTCGGAGTTGTTTTAGGGTTCAAACGTCAGTGTTGCTTTAGGCATGCGTTAAAGTTAGAACGTCAGGGTTGCTTTAGGGTTCGTCAGGGTTGGAACGTCGGGGATTCTTGGAGGATGCGTCAGGGCTTAAACGTCGAGGTTGTTTTAGGGGTGCACCAGAGTTCAAACATCAGGGTTGCGTTAGAGTCGGAACGTCATGGTCGTTTTAGGGATGCGTCAGGGTGGGAACGTCAGGGTGGAAACGTCAGGGTTACTTTAGTGATGCGTCAGGGTAGGAACGTCAGCGTATACTAACAAATAAAAAGTGTTAGGTCCAATAAGAACACTCAAATGACATTCATATTTAAAAAAATGCAATCTAAAAAAGAGGGAAAAAATCATTCTATTATAACTTTTTCGGTTACTTTACGTGAAGAATATAATTTTTTTTTAACAAAACTCGATTGTAGTAAATCTGACATTTAATCTGTTTTGTTTATAGTAGCACATTTTATCAGTCGCTAAATATATTTAAATATATTTAAAAAGACATTTTTGCTACTTTCTGAATTAAATTGTAGTTCATAACTATCAGATACATAAAAAAATTGTATAAAACAAAAGCTGTAAAACGTTTTCTCTCAAGTATTAAAGCGCATAATAACAAATAAAATTTTATACGTTCAATAAAATCCAGCAAACAACATTTACATTTCTTAAACTGCAGTCCAAAAAAAGAAAATAAGTCATTTTATTACTACATTTTTTGTTTACTGTACGGGAAGAATTTAATTCTTTTTTAACGAAACTTGATGGTAGTAAACCAGACATTTAGTCTGTTTTGTTTCTAGTAGACAATTTTAACCGTCGCTAAAAATATTTAAATATATTTAGAAAGAAATTTTTGCTACTTTCTGAATTGAACCGTAGTTCAAAATTAGCAGATACCTAAAGAAATGCTATATAGAAAAAGCTGTAAAACGTTTTCTTTCAAGTTTTAAAGCACATACTAACAAATAAAAAGTGTTACTTTCAGCAAAATCAAGCAAATAACATTTATATTTCAACAACTGCAGTCTAAAAAGAGGAAAAAAATCATTCCATTACAACATTTTTTGGTTACTTAACGTGAAGAATTCAATTTTTTTTCAACGAAACTCGATTGCAGTTAACCTGATATACATTCTGTCTTGTTTCTAGTAGCACATTTATACCTTCACAAAAAAGATTTAATATTTTTAAAAAGAAATTTTTGTTACTTTCTGAATTAAACCGTAGTTTCCAACTATTAAATACATAAAGAAATGCTATATACCAAAAGCTGTAAAACGTTTTCTTTTAAGTTTTAAAGCGTATATTAACAAATAAAAAATGTTTCGTTCAATAAAATCTAGCAAATAACATTTATAGTGCAACAACTGCAGTCTAAAAAAGGAAAAAATCATTCTATTACAACTTTTTTTTGTTACCTAACGTGAAGAATTCAATTTTTTTTCAACACAACTCGATTGCAGTCAAGCTGACATACATTCTGTCTTGTTTTCTAGTAGCACATTTTTACCTTGACAAAAAAGATTAATTATTTTTAAAAAGAAATTTTTGTTACTTTCTGAATTAAACCGCAGTTTAAGACTATTAGATACATAAAGAAATGCTATATAACAAAAGCTTTAAAACGTGTTCTTACAAGTTTTAAAGCGTATAATTACAAATAAAAACTGTTACGTTCAATAAAATCCAGCAAATAAAATTTATAGTGAAACAACTGCAGTCTAAAAAAGGAAAAAATCATTCTATTACAACTTTTTGAAGTTACTTTACGTGAAGAATCCAATTCTTTTTCAACGAAACTCGGTTGTAGTAAACCTGTCATTTAATCTGTTTTGTTTTCAGTAGCACATTTTAACCTTCGTTAAAAATGTTTAAATATATTTAGAAAGAAATTTATGCTACTTTTTGAATTAAACCGTAGTTTAAAACTAGCAGATACCTAAAGAAATGCTATATAAAAAAAGCTGTAAAATGTTTTCTTTCAAGTTTTTAGGCGTATACTAACAAATAAAAAGTGTTACGTTCAATAAAATCCAGCAAATAACATTTATATTTTAACAACTGCAGTACACAAATAGGCAAAAAATTATTTTATAACAACATTTTTATCTACTTAACGGGAAGAATTCCATTCTTTTTCAACGAAACTCGATTGTAGTAAACCTGACATCTATTCTGTCTTGCTTATAAAAGCACATTTTTTCCTCCACAAAAAAACTTTAATATATTTAAAAAGAAATTTTTGCTACTTTTTGAATTAAACTGTAGTTCAAAACTATCAGATACATAAAGAAATGCTATATAACAATAGCTTTAAAACGTTTTCTTTTAAGTTTTACAGCGTATTCTAACAAATAAAAAGTGTTACGTTCAATAAAATCTGGAAAATAACATTTATAATTTAACAACTGCAGTCCAAAAAAAGGAAAAAAATCATTTTATTACAACATTTTTTGGTTACCTCACGTGAAGCATTCAATTTTCTTTTAACGAAACTCGATTGTAGTCGACCTGACATCCCATCTGACTTGTTCCTAATAGCACATTTTTACCTTCACAAAAAAGATTTAATATATTTAAAAAGAAATTTTTGCTACTTTCTGAATTTAACCGTTGTTGAAAACTATTAGATACATAAAGAAATGCTATATAACAAAAGCTGTAAAACGTTTTCTCTCAAGTTGTGAAGAATATACTAACAAATGAAAAGTGTTACGTTCAATAAAATCCAACAAATAACTTTTTTATTTGAACAACTGTAGTCCAAAAAAATGAAAAAATCATTTTATTACAACATTTTCTGGTTACTTTACGTAAAGAATTCGATTCTTTTTCTACAAAATTCGATTGTAGTAAACCTGACATTTATTTTGTTTTGTTTCTAGTAGCACATTTTTACCGTTGCTAAAAATTTTTAAATATATTTAAAAAGAAATTATTGCTACTTTTTGAATTAACCCGTAGTACAAAACTAGTAGATACATAAAGAAATGCTATATGATAAAAGCTGTAAAACGTTTCCTTTTAAGTTTTAAAGCGTATACTACAAATAAAAATTGTTCTGTTCAATAATATCCAGCAAATAACATTTATATTTAAACAACTGCTGTTCAAAAATAGGAAAAAAATCATTCTATTACGACATTTTTTGGTTACGTAACGTGAAGGATTTAATTCTGTTTCAACAAAACTCGATTGTAGTAAACCTGACATTTATTTGGTTTTGTTTCTGGAAGCACATTTTTACCGTCGCTAAAAATGTTAAAATATATTTAAAAAAAATTTTTTGGTTCTTTCTGAATTAAGCTGTTGTTCAAAACTAGAAGATACATAAAGAAATGCTATATAAAAAAAACTGTAAATATTTTTTTTCAAGTTTTAAAGCGCATACTATTAGGTAAAAAGTGTTATGTCCAATAACTTTCAGCTGACATCATTTATTTTTCACTGACTGCAGTCGAAGAAAGAGAAAATATTATATTATTACAACTATGTTTGGATACTTCACGTGTACAATTAAATTCTTTTCCGATAAAATTCGATTGTAGTCAACAAAACATCTATTCTGTATAGTTTCTCATAGCACATTTTTACCTTCGCTAAAATTGTTTGGATATATTTAGAAAGAAATTTTCGCTAGTTTCTTAATTAGATCGCAGTTAAAAATTAAAAAATTTTTAAAAAAGTGCTGTATACCAAAAGCTATAAAACTTTTACTTTCAAGTTTTAAAGCGTATACTAAAATATAAAAAGGGTAACGTTTAATAAAATCCAGCAAATAACATTTTTAATTCAACAACTGCAGTCCAAAAAAAAGAAAAAAATCATTTTTTTACAAATTTTTTTTGTTACTTAACGTGACGATTGCAATTATTTGCCAACGAAACTCAATTGTATTAAACCTGGTATTTATTTTGTTTAGTTTCTAGTAGCACATTTTTACCGTCGCTAAAAATGTTTAAATATATTTA
>NW_014570265.1:0-349 GCF_001313835.1 Polistes canadensis
TAATAAAATGATTTTTTGCCTTTTTGTGGACTGCAGTTGTTAAAATTAAAATGTTATTTGCTTGGTTTTATTGAACGTAACACTTTTTATTTGTTAGTATACGCTTTAAAACTGGAAAGTAAAAGATATATAGCTTTTGTTATATAGGACTTTTTTATAAATTTTATAGTTTTCAAGTACGATCTAATATAGAAACTAGCGAAAATTTCATATTAAAATATAATAAATCTTTTTCGTAAAGGTAAAAATGTGCTACTAGGAACAAGACAATATGGAAGTCAGGTTTACTACAATCGAGTTTCGTTGAAAATAATTGAGTTCTTCAGGTAAAGTAACCAAAAAATGTTGT
>NW_014570265.1:2504-3711 GCF_001313835.1 Polistes canadensis
TAGCATTTCTTTATGAATCTAATAGTTTTAATCTACGGTTTAATTCAGAAATTAGCAAAAATTTCTGTTTAGATATATTAAATCTTTTTTGTGAAGGTAAAAATTTGCTATTAGAAACAAGACAGATTGAATTTCAGGTTGACTACAATCAAGTTATGTTGAAAAAAAATTAAAATGTACACGTGAAGTAACAAAACACAGTTGTAATAATATAGATTTTTCTCTTTCTTAGACTGCAGTTTGCAAAAAATAAATGATGTCAGCTAAACTTTATTAGACATAACAATTTTTTCTTAATAGTATACGCTTTATAACTAAAAAGAAAATTTTTTACAGCTTCTGTTATATAGCATTTCTTTGGATATCTAATAGTTTTTAACTACGATTTAATTTAGAAACTAGCGAAAAATTTTTTCTATATATATTTAAACATATTTAACGACGGTTAGAATGTGCTACTAGAAACAAAACAAAATAAAAGTCAGGTTTACTACAATCGAGTTTTGCTGAAATAGAAATGAATTCTTCAAGTAAAGTAACGACAAAATGTTGTAATAAAATGATTTTATCCTTTTTTTGGTTTGCAGATGTTGAAACATTAATGTTATTTGCTGGATTTTAATGAACGTAACACTTTTTATTTGTTAGTATACGCTTTAAATCTGGAAAGTAAAAGATATATAGCTTTTGCTATATAGGACATTTTTAGAAATTTTATAGTTTTCAACTACGATCTAATATAGAAACTAGCGAAAATTTTATATTAAAATACAATAAACCTTTTTCGTAAAGGTAAAAATGTGCTATTAGGAACAAGACAATATGGATGTCAGGTTTACTACAATCGAGTTTCGTTGAAAAAAATTAAGTTCTTCACGTAAAGTAACCAAAAAGAGTTGTAATAGAATGATTTCTTGCCTTTTTGTGGACTACAGTTGTTGAAATTTAAATGTTATTTGCTGGGTTTTATTGAACGTAAAACTTTTTATCTGTTAGTATACGCTTTAAAACTTGAAAGAAAACGTTTTACAGCTTTTGTTATATAGCAATTTTTTAGGCATCTAATAGTTTTGAACTACGGGTAATTTCAGAAAGTAGCAAAAATGTCTTATTAAAATATATAAAATCTTTTTAGGAAGGTAAAAATAGGCTATTAGCAACAAGACAGAATGGATGTCAGGTTTAGTACAATCGAGTTTCGTTGAAA
>NW_014570265.1:5292-6513 GCF_001313835.1 Polistes canadensis
ACTGCAGTTGTGGAAATATAAATGTTATTTGCTGGATTTTATTAAACGTAAAACTTTTTTTTTGTTAGTATACGCTTTAAAACTTGAAAGAAAACGTGTTACAGCATTTATTAAATAGCATTTTTTTATGTATCTAATAGTTTTGAACTACGGTTTAATTTAGAAAGTAGCAAAAATTTCTTATTAAAATATAATAAATTTTTTTTTTGAAGGTAAAAATGTGCTATTAGAAACAAAACAATATGGATGTCAGGTTTACTACAATCGAGTTTCGTTTAAAAAGAATAGAGTTATACACGTTAAGTAACCAAAAAATGGTAAAAAATGATTTTTTTCCTTTTTCTGGACAGCAATTGTTGAAAAATAATTGTCATTAGCTAGATTTTATTTGATTACGATCTTTTACTTATTAGTATACGCTTTAAAATTTGAAAGATTAGGTTTTATAGCTTTTGTTATACAGCATTTCTTTAGATATCTAATAGTTTTGAACTACGATTTTATTCAGAAAGAAGCCAAAATTTCTTTCTAAATATATTTCAACATTTTTAGAGACTGTAAAACTGTTCTACTAGAAACAAAACAAAATAAATGTCAGGTTGACTACAATTGAGTTTCGTTAAAAAAGAATTGAATTGTTCACGTAAAGTAACAAAAAAATTTTGTAATAAAATTATTTTTTTTCTTTTTTTGGACTACAGTTGTTGAGAAATAAATGGTATTTGCTGGATTTTACTGAACTTAACAATTTTTATATGTTATTATGCGCTTTAAATCTTGAAATAAAACGTTTTACAGCTTTTGTTATATTGCAATTCTTTAGGCATCTAATAGTTTTGTACTACGGCTAAATTCAGAAAGTAGCAAAAATTTCTTATTAAAATATAAAAAATCTTTTTTGTGAAGGTAAAAATGTACTATTAGCAACAAGACAGAATAGATGTCAGGTTGACTACAATCGAGTTTCGTTGAAAAAGAATTGAATTCTTCCCGTAAAGTAACCAATAAATGTTGTAATAAAATGATTTTTTTCCTTTTGTTTGGACTGCAGTTGTTGAAATGTAAATGGTATTTGCTAGATTTTACTGAATGTAACACTTTTTATTTGTTAATATGCGCTTTAAAACTTAAAAGAAAACATTTTACAACTTTTGTTAGTTAGCAATTCTTTAGGCATCTAATAGTTTTGAACTACGGCCTAATTCAGAAAGTAGCAAAAAT
>NW_014570265.1:8701-10479 GCF_001313835.1 Polistes canadensis
GTAACACTTTTTATTTGTTAGTATACGCGTTAAAACTTGATAGAAAACATCTTTCAGCTTTTGAAATGTAGCATTTCTATATGTATCTGATAGTTTAAAACTACGGTTCAATTCAGAAAGTAGTTAAAATTTTTTTTTAAATATATTATATCTTTTTTGTGAAGGTAAAAATATGCTATTTGAAACAAGACAGAATGTATGTCAGGTTCATTACATTCGAGTTTCGTTGAAAAAGAATTGAATAATTAAGGTTAAGTAACAAAAAATGTGGTAATAAAATGATTTTTTTCCTTTTTTTGGATTGCTGCTGTTTAAATATAAATGTTATTTGCTAGATTTTATTGAACGTAACACTTTTTATTTGTTAGTATACGGTTTAAAGCTTGAAAGAAATCGTTTTACAGCTTTTGGTATATATCATTTCTTTATGTATCTTACAGTTTTGAAATACGGTTTAATTCAGAAAGTAGCAAAAATTTCTTTTTAAATATATAAAATTTTTTTTGTGGTGGTAAAAATGTGCTATTAGAAACAAGACAGATTGATGTCAGCTTTACTACAATCGAGTTTTGTTAAAAAGAATTGAATTGTTCACGTAAAGTAACCCAAAAATATTGTAATAAAATGATTTTTTTCCTTTTTGTGGACTGCACTTGTTGAAATATAAATGATATTTGCTAGGTTTTATTGAACGTAATACTTTTTATTTGTTAGTATACGCTTTTAAACTTGAAAGAAAACGTTTTACAGCTTTTGTTATATCGTATTTCTTTAGGTATCTAATAAGTTTGTACTACGGTTTAATTCAGAAAGCAGTTAAAACTTCTTATTAAAATATATTAAATCGTTTTTGTGAAGGTAAAATGTACTATTAGAAACAAGGCAATGTGGATGTCAGGTCTACTACAATCGAGTTTCGTTGAAAAAGAATTAAGTTCTTCACGTAAAGTAATTAAAAAATGTTGTTATCAACTGATTTTTTTCCTTTCTTTGGACTGCAGTTATAAAAATATAAATTGTATTTGCTGGATTTTACTGAACGTAACACTTTTTATATGTAAGTATGAGCTATAAAACTTGACAGAAAACGTTTTACAGCTTTTTTTTTATAGCATTTCTTTATGTATCTTTTAGTTTTAAACTACAGTTTAATTCAGAAAGTAGCAAAAATTTCTTTCTAAATATATTTCAATATTTTAGGCGACGGAAAAAATTTGCTACTATAAACAAAGCAAAATAAATGTCAGGTTTACTACAATCGAGTTTCGATAAAGAAGAATTGAATCCTTTACGTTAAGTAACCAAAAAATGTTGTAATAAAATGATAGTTTAATTTCTTTGGACTGCAGTTGCTGAAATATAAATGGTATTTGCTAGGTTTTATTAGACATAAAATATTTACTTATTAGTATACGCTTTAAAACTTAAAAGAAATCGTTTTACAGCTTTTGGTATATATCATTTCTTTATGTACATAATAGTTTGGAAATACGGTTTAATTCAGAAAGTAGCAAAAATTTCTATTTAAATATATTAAATCTTTTTCGAAAAGGTAAAAATGTGCAATAAGAAACTATACAGAACAGAGGTTTGGTTGGCTACAATTGAATTTTGTCAAAAAAAAATTTAATTGTACACGTGAAGTAACCAAACATAGTTATAATAATATAATTTTTTCTGTTTCTTCGACTGCAGTTTGTGAAAAATAAATGATGTCAGCTAAAATTTATTAGACATAACACTTTTTACTTAATAGTGTACGCTTTAAAACTTGAAAG
>NW_014570265.1:12156-18490 GCF_001313835.1 Polistes canadensis
CTTCACGTTAAGGACCAAAAAATGTTGTAATAGAATGATCTTTTTCCTTTTTTTAGACTGCAGTTGTTGAAATATAAATGTTATTTTCTTTATTTTATTAGACCTAAAACTTTCTATTTTCTAGTATAAGCTTTAAAACTTGAAAGAAATCGTTGTACAGCATTTGTTATATAGCATTTATTTATGTATCTTCCAGTTTTGAACTACGGTTTAATTCAGAAAGTAGCAAAAATTTTTTTCTAAATATATTTCAACAATTTTAACTACGGTAAAAATGTGCTACTAGAAACAAAACAAAATAAGTGTCAGGTTTACTACAATCGAGTCTCGTTGAAAAAGAATTGAATTCTTCACGTGAAGTAACAAAAAATTGTTGTCATTAAATGATTTTTTTCCTTTCTTTGGACTACAGTTGTTAAAATATAAATAATATTTGCTGGATTTTTTTCAACGTTACACTTTTTATTTGCTATTATGCGCTTTAAATCTTAAAGAAAACGTTTTACAGCTTTTGTTATATAGCATATCTTTATGTACCTAATAGTTATGAACTACAGTTTAATTCAAAAAGTAGCAGAAATTTCTTTTTAGATATATTAAATCTTTTTTGTGAAGGTAAAAATTTGCTATTAGAAACAAGACAGAATAAATTTCAGGTTTACTACAATCGCGTTTCGTTAAAATAAAATTTAATTCTTCACGTAAAGTCATCAAAAAATGTTGTAATAAAATGATTTTTTTCCTTTTTTTAGACTGCAGTTGTTAAAATATTAATGTTATTGCTGGATTTTATTGAATGTAAAACTTTTTATTAGTTAGTATACGCTTTAAAACTTGAAAGTTAAAGTCTTATAGCTTTTAGTATACAGCACTTTTCTAGAAATTTTATAGTTTTCAACTACCATCTTATTTAGAAACTAGCGAAAATTTCTTTCTAAATATATCCAAACAGTTTTAGCAAAGGTAAAAATATGCTATTAGAAACTATACAGAATAGATGTTTGGTTGACTACAATCGAATTTTGTCGAAAAAAAATTTAATTGTACACGTGAAGTAACCATACATAGTTGTAATAATATAATATTTTCTCTTTTCGACTGCAGTTGGTAAAAAATAAATGATGTCAACTAAAAGTTATTGGACATAACACTTTTAACCTAATAGTATGAGCTTTAAAACTTAAAAAAAAAAATTTACAGCTTTTTTATATAGCATTTTTTTATGTATCTTCTAGTTTTAAACGACGGTTTAATTCACGAAATAGCGAAAAATTCTTTTTAAATATATTTAAACATTTTTAGCGACGGTAAAATTGTGCTCTTAGAAATAAAACAAAATAAATGTCAGGTTTACTACAATCGAGTTTCGTTAAAAAAGAATTGAATCCTACACGTTAAGTAACCAAAAAATGTTTTAATAAATTGATTTTTTTCTTTTTTTTAGACTGCAGTTGTTGAAATATAAATTTCATTTGCTGGATTTTATTGAGTGTAAGACTTTTATTTGTTAGTATACGCTTTAAAACTTGAAAAAAAACGTTTACAGCTTTTGTTACATAGAATTTCTTTAGGTATCCAAAAGTTTTGAACTACGGTTTAATTTAGAAAGTTGCCAAAACTTCTTATTAAAATATATTAAATCGTTTTTGTGAAGGTAAAAATGTACTATTAGAAACAAGACAATATAAATGTCAGGTTTACTACAATCGAGTTTCGTTGAAAAAGAATTAAGTTCTTCCCGTAAAGTAACCAAAAAATTTTGTTATAAACTGATTTTTTTCCTTTCTTTGGACTGCAGTTATGGAAATATAAATGGTATTTGCAGGATTTTATTGAACGTAACAATTTTTATATGTTAGTATAAGCAATCAAACTTGACAGAAAACGTTTTACAGCCTTTTTTATATAGCACTTCTTTATGTATCTTCTAGTTTTAAACTACAGTTTATATCAGAAATTTGCAAAAATTTCTTTCTTAATAAATTGCAATATTTTAAGCGACGGTAAAAATTTGCTACTAGAAACAAAGCAAAATAAATGTCAGGTTTACTACAATCGAATTTTGTCGAAAAAAAATTTAATTGTACACGTAAAGTAACCAAACATAGTTGTAATTATATAATATTTTCTCTTTCTTTGCCTGCAGTTGGTGAAAAATAAATAATGTCAGCTAAAAGTTATTAGACATAAAACTTTTTACTTAATAGTATTCGCTTTAAAACTTGAAGAAAAATTTTTACAGCTTTTTTTATATAGCATTTCTTTATGTATCTTCTAGTTTTGAACTACGGTTTAATTCAGAAAGTAGCGAAAAATTTTTTTTAAATATATATAAACATTTTTTGCGACGGTAAAAATGTGCTACTAGAAATAAAACAAAATAAATATCAGGTTCACTACAATCGAGTTTTGTTCAAAAAGAATTGCATCCTTCACGCTAAGTAACCAAAAAATGTTATAATAAAATGATTTTTTTCCTTTTTTTAGACTGCAGTTGTTAAAATATAAATTTCATTTGCTAGATTTTATTGAGTGTAAGACTTTATATTTGTTAGTATACGCTTTAAAACTTGAAAAAAAACGTTTTACAGCTTTTTATACATAGAGTTTATTTATGTATCCGAAAGTTTTGAACAACGGTTTAATTCAGAAAGTAGCGCAAATTTCTTTTTAAATATATTAAATTTTTTTTGTGAAAGTAAAAATGTGCTATTAGAAACAAGACAGAATGGATGTCAGGTTGACTACAATCGAGTTTCGTTGAAAAAAAATTGAATTGTACACGTGAAATAACAATACATAGTTGTAGTAGTATAATTTTTTCTCTTTCTTTGACAGCAGTTTGTGAAAAATAAATGATTTCAGCTAAAATTTATTGGACATAACACTTATTACTTGATATTATACGCTTTAATACTTGAAAGAATATTTTTTACAGCTTTTTGTATATAGCATTTCTTTATGTATCTTCTAGTTTTGAACAACGGTTTAATTCAGAAAGTAGCAAAAATTTCTTTCTAAATATATCCAAACATTTTTAACGACGGTAAAAATATGCTGCTAGAAAGAAAACAAAATATATGTTAGGTTTACTACAATCAAGTTTTGTTGAAAAAGAATTGAATTCTTCACGTTAAGTAACCAAAAAATGTTGTAATAAAAAGATTTTAATCCTTTTTGTGGACTGCAGTTGTTGAAATATAAATGTTATTTGCTGGATTCTGTTGAACGTAACAGTTTTTAGTTGTCAGTATACGCTCTAAAACTAGAAAGAAAAATTTTAATAGCTTTTGGTATATAGCACTTTTTTAGAAACTTTATAGTTTTCAACTACGATCTAATTTGGAAACTAGCGAAATATTCTTTCTTAATATATCCAAACATTTTTTGCAAAAATAAAAACGTGCTATTAGAAACTATACAGAATAGATGTTTGGTTGACTACAATCGAATTTTGTCGAAAAAAAATTTATTTGTACACGTGAAATAACCAAACATAGTTGTAATAATATAAGTTTTTCTCTTTCTTCGACTGCAGTGTGTGAAAAATAAATAATGTCAGCTAATATTTATTTGCCATAACACTTTTTCCTTAATAGTATGCGCTTTAAAACTTGAAAGAAAATTTTTACAGCTTTTGTTATATAGCATTTCTTTGGATATCTAATAGTTTTAAACTACGTTTTAATTAAGAAACAAGCTAAAATTTTTTTCTAAATATATATAAACATTTTTAGCGACGGTAAGAATGTGCTACTAGAAACAAAACAAAATAAATATCAGGTTTACTACAATCGAGTTTCGTTGAAAAAGAACTGATTTCTTCACGTTAGGTAACCAAAAAATGTTGTAATAAAATGATTTTTTCCTTTTTTTGGACTGCAGTTGTTGAAATATAAATGTTATTTGCTGGATTTTATTGAACGTAACACTTTTTATTTGTTAGTATACGCTGCAAAACTTGAATGAAAACGTTTAACATCTTTTGTTATATAGAATTTCTTTAGTACCTAATAGTATTGAACTACGGTTTATTTTAAAAAGTAGCAAATCTTCTTTTTAGAGATATTAAATCTTTTTTTTTCAAAGTAAAAATTTGCTATTAGAATCAAGACAGAATGGATGCCATGTTCACTACAATCGAGTTTCGTTGAAATAGAATTGAATTCTTCACGTTTTGTAACCAAAAAATGTTGTAATAAAATGATTTTTTTCCTTTTTTTGGACTGCAGTTGTTAAAATATAAATTTCATTTGTTAGATTTTATTGACCGTTACACTTTTTATTTGTTAGTATGCGCTTTAAAACTTGAAAGAAAATGTTTTACTGCTTTTTTATATAGCATTTCTTTATGTATCAGCGTGTTTTGAACTACCGTTAAATTGAGAAAGTAGCAAAAATTTCTTTTTAAATATATTAAATCTTTTTTAAAAAGGTAAATATGGGCTATTAGAAACGAGACGGAATGGATGTCAGGTTTAGTACAATCGAGTTTCGTTGAAAAAGAATTGAAACCTTCACGTTAAGTAACCAAAAAATGTTGTATTAGAATGATTTTTTTCCTTTTTTTGGACTGCAGTTGTTGAAATATAAATGTTATTTAGATTATATTGGACCTAAAACTTTCTATTTGTTGGTATACGCTTTAAAACTTGAAAAAAAACGTTTTAGAGCTTTTATAATATTGCATTTCTTTATATATCTGATAGTTTTTAACTACGGTTTAATTCAGGAAAGCAGCGAAAATTTTTCATAAATATATTACAAAATTTATAGTGACGGTAAAATGTGCTATTAGTAAAAAGACAGAATAGATTTTAGCTTGACTACAATCGAGTTTCGTGTAAAAAGAATTGGATTCTTCACGTAAAGTAAGCAAGAAATGTTCTAAAAAATGATTTTTTTCTTTTTTTTGGACTACAGTTGTTGAGATATAAAAGGTATTAGCTGGATTTTACTGAAAGTAACACTTTTTATTTGTTATTATGCACTTTAAAACTGGAAAGAAAACGTTTTACAGCTTTTGTTATATAGCATTTCTTTAGGTTTCTTATAGTTTTGAACTACGGTTTAATTTAGAAAGTAGCAAAAATTTCTTATTAAAATATATTAAATCTTTTTTGTGAAGGTAAAAATGTGCTATTAGTAACAAGACAAAATAGATGTCAGGTTGACTACAATCGAGTTTCGTTGAAAAAGAATTGAATTGTTCACGTAAAGTAACCAAAAAATGTTGTAATAAAATGATTTTTTTCCATTTTTTGGAATACAGTTGCTGAAATATAAATGGTATTTGTTGCATTTTATTGAACGTAACACTTTTTATTTGTAAGTATGCGCTTTAATACTTGAAAGAAAACGTTTTACAGCTTTTGGTATATAGCATTTCTTTAGGTATCTAATAGTTTTTAACTTCGGTTTAATTCAGAAAGTAGCAAAAATTTCTTATTGAAATACATTTAATCTTTTTTGTAAAGGTAAATATCTGCTATTAGTAGCAAGACAATATATATGTCAAGTTTACTACAATCGAGTTTCGATGAAAAACAATTGAGTTCTTCACGTAAAGTAACCAAAAAATGTTTTGATAAAATGATTTTTTTCCCTTTTTTGGACTGCAGTTGTTGAAATATAAATGTTATTTGTAGGATTTTATTGAACGAAACACTTTTTATTTGTTAGTATACGCTTTAAAACTTGAAAAAAAAACGTTTTACAGCTTTCGTTACATAGCATTTCTTTATGTATCTTATAGTTTTTAACTACGATTTAATTTATAAACTAGCGAAAGATGCTTTCAAAATATATTTAAACATTTTTAGCGACGGTAAAAATGTGCTTCTAGAACAAAAACAGAATAAATGTCAGGTCTACTACAATCGAGTTTCGTTGAAAAAGAATTGCATTCTTCACGTTATATAACCTAAAAATGTTGATTAAAATGATTTTTTTCCTTTTTTTGGACTGCAGTTGTTGAATTATAAATATTGTTTGCGGGAATTTATTGAACGTAACACTATTTATTTGTTAGTATACGCTTTAAAACTTGAAAGAAAACGTATTACAGCTTTTGTTATATAGCATTTCTTTAGGTATCTTATAGTTTAGAAATACGGTTTATTTCAGAAAGTAGGAAAAACTTCTTTTTAGATATATTAAATCTTTTTTGTGAAGGTAAAAATGTGCTATTAGAAACATGACAGAATGGATGTCAGGTTTACTACAATCGAGTTTCGTTGAAAAAGAATTGAGTTTTTCACGTAAAGTAACCGAAAAAATGTTGTAATAAAATGATTTTTTTCCTTTTTTTGGACTGCAGTTGTTGAAATATAAA
>NW_014570265.1:22031-23053 GCF_001313835.1 Polistes canadensis
GTTAGTATACGCTTTAAAACTTAAAAGAAAACGTTTTACAGCTTTTGTTACATAGCATTTCTTTATGTATCTGATAGTTTTGAAATACAGTTTTACTCAAAAAGTAGCGAATATTTCTTTTTAAATATATTTTAACATTTTTAGCGACGGTAAAAATGTGCTACTAGAAACAAAACAAAATGAATTTCAGGTTTACTACAATCGAGTTTCGTTGAAAAAAAATGTAGTTCTTCACGTAACGTCACAAAAAAATGTTGTTATAAAATGATTATTTCCTTTTTATCGGACTGCAGTTGTGGAAATATAAATTTTTTTTGCTGGATATTATTGAACGTAACACTCATTTGTTAGTATACGCTTTAAAACGTGAGAGAAAAAGTTTTACAGCATATGTTATATAGCAATACATTATGTATCTAATAATTTTGAACTAAGGTTTAATTCAGAAAGTTGCAAACATTTCTTTTTTAATATATTAAATCTTTTTTGCGATGGTAAAAATATGCTATTAGAAAAAAGACAGAAAGAATGTCAGCTTTACTACAATCGAGTATCGTTGAAGAAGTAATGAATTCTTCACGTAAAGTAACAATAAAATGTTGTAATAAAATGTTATTTGCCTATTTTTGGACTGCAGTGGTTGTAATATGAATGGTATTTGCAGGATTTTATGGAACGTAACACTTTTTATTTGTAAGCATGCGTTTTAAAACTTGAAAATAAACGTTTTACAGATTTTTTTATATAAAATTTCTTTATTTATCTGCTAGTTTTGAACTACGGTTTAATTGAGAAAGTAGCAAAAATTCCTTAATGAAATATATTACATCTTTTCTGTAAAGGTAAAAATGTGCTATTAGAATCAAGACAATATGGATGACAGGTTTACTACAATCGAGTTTCGTTGAAAAGAAATTGAGTTCTTCACGTAAAGTAACAAAGAAATGTTGTAATATACTGATTTTTTTCCTTTTTTTTGACTGCAGTTGTGGAAATATAAATGGTATTTGCTCGATTTTATT
>NW_014570266.1:0-8919 GCF_001313835.1 Polistes canadensis
ATATTTTTCTATTTGATTGAAAGTATTAAACTTAATAAATCTTGTTTCTTTTGATTAAAAGTACCTAATTGAATAAATCTCTTCYTATTCGAATTAAATTACCTAATTTATTAAATCTTTTTCGTTGTAAAAAAAAGTACTCAAATCATCAAATTTTTTTTATTTACATAATAGTACTCTACTCTTTAAGTCTCTTCCCATTTGAATAAAAGTTCCTAACTCGTCAAAGTTCTTTCATGTTGAATGAAAGTACTAAACTCATCAAATCTCTTTCGATTTAAATGAAAAAAACAACACATCAAATCTCTTTTTATTTAATCAAAAGTACTGAACTTAATAAATCTTTTTTTATTTGAATAATGGTCCCCAACTCATCAAAGTTCTTTTTAGTTGAATGAAAGTACTCAACTCATCAAATCTCTTTCGATTAAAATAAAAAAACCCAACACATTAAATCTCTTTCTATTTAAATGAAAGTACTTAATTCATGAAATTTTTATCTATTTGAATGAAAGTACTCAATTTATCAAATCTCTTTTGATTTGAATTAAAAAACCCAATAAATCAATTCTCTTTCTATATGGATAAAAGCACTAAAATTATTAAATCTCTTTGCATTTAAGTAAAGATACTAAACTTATTAAATCATGTTCAATTTGAATCAAGGTCATAACTCATCAAATCTATTTCTATTTGAATAGAAGTACCCACCAAATCAAATCTCTATTCATTGGAATAAATGTAACTAACTCATCAAATCTTTTTTTATTTGAATGAAAGTACTCAATTCTAAAAATTTCTTTTTATTTTAACAAAAGAACTCAACTCATCAAATCTTTTTCTGTTTAAATATTAGTACGTTACTCCTTATATTTTCTTTCTTTTAAATAAAAGTACTAAGCTTATCAATTTTCATTTCATTTAAATTTAAGTACTCTACTTATACAATCCCTTTCTATTTGAATGAAAGTACACGACTTATCAAATCTCTTTCTATTTGTACGAAAGCACTTAACATATACAATTTCCTTTCACTTGAATAAAAGTACTCAATATATCAAATCTCTTTCTATTTTAATATAAGTATGTAACAAATCAAATCTTTTTCTATTTAAATTAAAGTACTTAATTCTTTTATTCTCATTCTACTTAAACGAAACTATAAAACTCATCAATTATTTTCTATTTGAATGCAAGTACTTAACTTATCAAATCTTTTTCTATTTTAATAAAAGTTGTGGCGTATCCTGCGCTACGAGTAAGTAGGGCGGAGCGCCGGAGCGTGTACGGCCCTGCTAATGCGTAATACACATGCGACAAAGCAGTATCGTTGTTTTTGATGGTAACTACGGTAGCGTCAAGATGTTTGCAGGGGCTCCTTTTTTCTTTTAGTTTTCGTTTTCTTATGACACTTATTACGCTAATCACATGTATCAACAACCGCGTTATGCTCGAGCATTTCGGTGATTGGTGCATTGAAGCATTGCATCGCTTTTTTGTATACAGCCCAGCGCGTTCTTGCGCCTAGCATCACTTTTGATTTATCACGCGTTATTCATGGCTCGAGATTCATCTAGATTAGAAAGCTGAGACTTGCAAAAACTACTTCGAGGAAAATTATTTGTATTTCGCAAAACTACATCATTTAGGTTCGGCCAGCGACAAGGGACAAAGGCGGTCCTGTACTTGGTCAGAATTATCCTGATTTGTACGGATTCTTCGTCAACGTTTCAACCAGGGTTTTTATGCAGAAAGGCTTTTCCCTGACGAGCCAAATAAAGCGTACTTTTTAGTACTGACTGGTCCCAAATATATTTGTTATTGTGTTTTATTTTCCTATCCTCCTTCTCATTAATAAACAATCTCGATATCACCGGTGAGGGAATTTTTGGATTCACTACAATCCACTGTATTCGTCCTCTGGCCAACTCGTAAACGAATTTCCAATTAAAAAATGTTCAGGTGTAAGAGCACGCAAATCATTCTGGTCATTAGACAGAGGCGTGATAGGACACGAGTTAAGAATTGCCTATATCTCGAGGACGTATGTTAATAATGCCTCGTAAGATAGCAATGTCTCGCCTATAATTCGAACTAGATGATATTTAAACGATTTTACGGCCGCCTCTTATAGACCTCTAAAATGGGGGAAACGTGGTGGGATGAAATGCTACTTGATCCCTTTATTTACCAAACTTCGCGAGACGCGTAATTCTAGTTCGTTCGCCGCACCTACGAAATTAGTCGCGTTGTCGAATTATATGTCCGAAAATTTTCCACGGCGTGCCAAAAATCTACGCAAAGCTGCTAAAAATACTTCAGTCGTTAGATCATTCACGAGTTCTAAATGAACGGCCTTTATGCTAAAGCAGACAAATACCGCCACATATATTTTAGCGCGACCTCAGTTCCGATGTGGCTTTTCCTTGATGAATAACGTTGGGCAGAAGTCCACGCCAGTGTGGAGAAACGGACGATTTGGTAGAAGACGACTGGCAGATAGATCACTCATCGGATATTGCGGCGTAGCGGGTTTTCAACGTCGACAAGTAATGCATTTATATATTACGCGTTTAACGCTGCTTCACCCATTTATTGGCTAAAACGATTCGCGAAGTGCGTTTAAAGTAACTTTCGTACAAACCCTATTTTATAGTGCTTTTCGTGTATTATCGCGTTTGTAAGTGTATGGTCTTTCGGTAATAATGCGGGATGCCTTTGCTCGTATGGCAAGTTGCTCCTTGCCAATCTACCTCCAACTCTTAATATTCCTAAATTGTCTACAAACGGGCTAAGTACGGAGAATGATGCGCAAACCTCTTTTCCCGACTTGATCAATTTGATGATCTCGGGAAATGCTTCTTCCTGTATCAATCTAATCGAGATAACTTTCGCGCCTTTCTATTCGTCTACTCTTAACTCACTTATTCTTCTTTTCTTTTTTAAATTGCGCGAGTTACGTGCGAATCTAGCGCAATACGCGATAAGGCGCTTTAATTTGACGAACGAGGGGTGCCGCCTAAATAGTTCAAATGGAGTAGCTATCTTTGCGTAAGTTTCAATCTTTTTCTTTTCCGGGATTTCAATTGGTTCTAATCTACTATGAAGTTAACTTGATTCCGGCTTGATAAGCCATGCAAGACCAGACTTCTAAAGCTTACTTTCACGGAGTTCAGCAGGTGTAACGCCGCGAGAAATTAAATATGCGGGGTTATGCTGGGACGATACATGACGCCACAGCTCGCGAGCTTTGCTCTCTTGAATTTCAGCTACGCGATGTTCTACGTAGGTTTTTAAAGTGTGAGGCGGAGTGTTGAGCCAATGCAAAAGTACCGTGGAATCCGCCTAAAATATTCTACGGCAGAAAATCATTTCTACGCAAAGCGTTTTTAGTGGTCCTAAAGAGCCGCGACAGTATTAAGGCGCCGCAAACTTCTAGGCGCGGAAGCGATTGCATTTTAAGCGGCGCTACCTTGGATTTGGCGCAGACTAATCGTAAAGTGAGAGTTTTTCCCAACGTTTTAACATAAATGCACACGTTGTAAGCCCTTTCGCTCGCGTCACAAAAAGTTTTTCTCCATCACCTGCTACGTTGCGCGCGAACCTTATCTCCTTGAGCGTGTGGAGATTTTGGCGGAACTCTTGCTATATTTTATATTTATCGGCTGGGACATTTTCGTCCCACGTTGACTTTAATTGCCATAGCCGTTGCATCATCATTTTTGCGTTGATTACTACCGGTCCTAATAAGCCTAGCAGGTCGAATAACTGCGAAATTTCGGACAATATAACGCGCTGAGTAACCTTCGATAGATCAGCTGCTCGCTTTACCGTATAGCCTATGTTATCTTCAGCCGCGTTCCAATTAATACCTCATGATTTACCGTGCCTGACGAATCTAAATTAACGATGTTATTATCTGCGGTATCTAAGTCCTTTAGAATCTCGGCGCAATTTGACGCATATTGCCGCAAATGCCTGCCTGCCCCTGCGGTTATCCTTATTAACTCGTCGCAGACTTGCTTTGATTCCCTAACCGTACGCGCTCTAGTCAAAAAGTCGTCCACATAGAAATCTTCTTTAAGAACGATGGCAGCTTTTGGAAATCTGTGAACTTCGTCGCTCGTAAATTGATGGAAAGTACGCGTTGCTAAGAACGACGCGAAGGCGGTTCCATAAGTTACTGTATTTATTCTGTATGCTTTTACAAGCTCACTTTACTGTCGACGCCAAAGTATAGTTTGGTATTTGCGATCGCGCGGGTTAATTATTATCTGCCGATACGTATTCGCAATGTCCGCGGTAATAGCGATAGAGCGTGATCAAAATCTTACTAAAAGTGCAAACAGATCCTCCTATATAGTTCGGCTAACCATTAATACGTTATTCAAAGATTTCCCGTTTCTGGTTTTTGTCGACGCGTCGAACACTACTCGCAATTAGGTCGTAAGACTAGTATGCTTTAATACAGCATGATGCGGTAAATAGAATCTTACTTCGTGAAGTCCCCCTTCTATCCTTGTCATGTGACCTAGTTCTTTATATTCGGATAAGAATTTAATGTATTCATTTCTAATTTCCGACTTGCGCGATAATGATCGCTCTAAGGCATGAATTCTTCGTAACGCGCTCGTATACGAATCTCCTAACTGAATTTCTTCCTTAAATGGCAGTCTCACTATACATCTGCCAGTATCATCCCGTAGCGTGTTGTTTTTATAATGTGGTTTGAACAAATTTTCCTCGTTCGACCTAATACTACTCTCAGCTACTTCTTCAATCTTCAAAAATTTTTCCTATTGTGAGTTTAAATCTACCGTGGCCGTGTGGCAATTAACGCTCTGCGGAGTACGCGTGGCTCCTGTGCTTATAACGAGCCATCCTAATACAGTTTCTTGTGCCATTAAATTTTCATTTAACCTTATGCTCTGTCCTGCACGCTATAGTAAAGCAAAAATCTCGACACCGAGAATCGCGTCGATATTCGATGGCTCACAAAACTTGGGATCTGCCAATTGGATCCCTGCCGGTATAGTCAATTCTTCGCGCGGAATTCGTTGCAAAGGCAACCTATTCGTTACAGAGAGTAATAATAAAAATTGTATTTCTACAGCATAATTTTCTGTTAGCGATTTTAACATTGCTAAGATTGCCTGTTTGAATCTAGTTTCCGTTTGGTTTACCCCAGAAATGGGTACGTTCACGTCCCGTTTGGCTAATCGCAGAAGATTCGCGAATTGGATTGTTAAAAAATGTGCTTCGGAACCCGAATCAAGAAGCACACGACACTCGTGCGGCCTGCCGTCGCGATCCAGCAAGTGCACCACTGCAGTAAGTAACAGCGAGGGTGTTTGCGAGTGATGGATCTCTACATGTGCATTCTGCACCGCTGATGCCGTCCGAACGCAAAAACTCGTGATGCTCGTTGTTGCACATTCTGTAACGACCTCGTTCCCATGTAACAACTCATGATGCCTGCTCTTGCACTTTCTGCAGCAGTCATTCTTAATACTTGTGTAGACGCGGTGACCAGCTTACAACAGTTACAACACAAATTGGCGTTAACCACGATTCTTCTGCGCTCCTCGGGCTCCGCTCTCAGTAGTTGCTCAAACTCCGATTATTTAATTCTCTTGCGACATATGCCACACGAAACAGTCGCGCTTGTGGAATACGCTTGAACTTGTCTTCGGTCAAAACTTCGCGGCCAATTTCGCAGAGAATTAAAACGCCGCTCGTTACGCATCAAGTTCYTTGAACGAAAATTCCTCTCGGGTCCTAACGGCGCGTTCCTTCGTCTATTGTTAATCCTTTTAGAATGTTTTGTTGGCTTGGAACTTACTAGCGCATTTGGCAGATCGCGCGAGAATATCATAAATTCGTTTACCGTTGGTAAAGCATCTCAGGATTACTATTGTTTCCATTGAAGACGTGTTGCTAGATCCACTCGCGAAAGATGTGCAGCAATAGCAAATTGATCGACAAACACTTTTTTAGTCGCTACTAATGCCCTATAATTTGCATTTAGCGTATTAGACGCGGCAATTAAAGACGAGAGAAATTCACTGTCAATCAGAAGACCCACTAAAATAGCTCGCACGTGCTTATTTATGAATAATAACGGATTGTCATAGCACTCGACTAAGGTCTTCTACGCAATCGGATAATTATCCGCGGTAATTTTCAGAACTCTTATTTTCTCAGCGGCTGGTCCCGATAAGCATGATTTTTAATATGCAAACTTTTGTATATCTCGAAGCGTGGAATTATCTCGTATCACTGATTAAAACGTGTCCGCGATACTCGGCGATTTTCCTTGCTGCCCGTCAAAATGAGTTAATTGTACCGCCGGTATTCTGTAAATGCTATTTACGGACGGACTGATTACCGTAGTTCTAACTGGAGAAGACAGACTCGTAATGGGCGAATTTGTGTCTAAGGTGGCTACTGATTCAGCTCTATTAATGATCAACTCCGCCTCCGCCTTATCATCGATGACTGACTCGACATGATTGTGAATTTCGTAAACCAGCGTTCCCAACGCTTCACCAGAAGTTTTCTCTATCAACTCCTCAAATATTGCTACAATCTTTTTAACTTTGGAAATTCTAAGCTCTAATTTCATTATATCGCGCGGGCTGGTATAATCTATCTCGCTCACCTCCTTTTGAAATTGCGCGAATTCTTTCTTTACATACTCGAATCTCCGTACAACGCGCTTGACATCACAACGTGCTCTACTCAAACGAGGCATTTTTACGACAGAAAGCGAAATTAAAAAGAAAAAAGAGGGGAAAAAACACGACTTCAAAGAATTATTAAGCAACAGAAATTACAAAACTCACGTAAATCTCCTGAATAAAATGTCCCGTGCAGCGTACTCACGCACTAGAACAATAGAAGCTTTAGGATTGTAGTGATGACACAATACCTCCTATGTTGCTAGATCGGAAGTCTTCCGTTGCCTCTTTCTCCTCCGTTGAAGATAACTGTATGCACAATAGACGCCAGACAAAGAGTGGGGAGGAAGCTCCCGATCCGGATCAAAGGACCAAAAATGTTGATGCGACCGATTCCTTAATCGGTACTCCAGTGGATTGTAGTGCATCGAAGAATGCCCTCACAGGAAATATCGAGATTTTTTATTAATGGGAAGGACGATAGAAAAATATAACACAGTTACAAATATATTTGAGCTGAGTACGTATTAAAAAGTACGCTTTATTTTGCTCGTAAGAAAAAAGCCTTTTAGCATAAAAACCCTGGTTGAAACGTTGTCGAAGAATCCGTAAAAATCAGGATAATTTTGGTTACGTGCAGGACCGCTATTGTCCCTTGTCGCTGGCTGAACCTAAATAGAGTAGTATTTCGCAATACAAATAGTTCTCCTCAAAGTAGTTTTTGCAAGTCTCAGCATTCTAATCTATATGAATCTCGAGCCATGAATAACGCGTGATAAATCAAGAGTTATTCTAAGCGCCAGAACGCGATGGGCTTTATACAAAAAAGCGATGCTATGATAGACCATTCTCAGGTAAGCCTGAGGATAACGCGGTTGTTGATACATGTGATTAGCGTAATAAGCGTAATAAGAAAACGCGAGCTAGAAGAAAAAAGGAGCCCTTGCAAACATCTTGACGCTACCGTAGTTACCAACATAAACAACGATACTGCTTTGTCGAACGTGTATTGCGCCTTAGCAGGGCCGTACACGCCCCGGCGCTCCGCCCTACTCACTCGTGCCGCAGGATACGCAACAACTTTTATTAAAATAGAAAATAATTTAATGAGTTAAGTAGTTGCATTCAAATAGAAAAAGAATTGATGAGTTTTATACTTTCGTTTAAATAGAATGAGATTTAAAGAATTGAGTTCTTTCAATCAAATAAAAAGAGATTTAATAGGTTTGCTACTTTCATTTAAATAGATAGGGATTTTATTTGTTTGGTACTTTCATTTAAATGAAAAGAGATTTAAAGAGTTGAAAGCAGTAATTGAAATTAAATGAGACTTGAAAGGTCAGTACTTTCATTTAAATGAAAAAGTATAAACAAGTTAAGTACTTTAATTCACATAGAAGGAAACCTAATTAGTTGAGTACTTTCCTTTAAATAGAAAAAGATTTGATAAGTATTGTACGGTTATTCTTATAGAAAGAGAGCTAATGACTTGAGTACTTATATTCAAATGGAAAAAGATCCTTAGAGTTGAGTACTTTAATTCAAAAGGTAGATGATTGGTTGAGTATAGTACTTTCATGTAAATGAAAAATTATTTAAAAAGTCAAAAACTGTCACTAAAATTAAAAAAGACTTGATAAGCAAGTACTTTTATTTAAATGGAAATTGAGTTAATAAGTAGAGTACTTTCATTCTTATAGAAAGTGATTTGATGACTTAAGTACATTCATCCAAATAGAAAGAGATTTTTTAAGTAAGGTACTTTAATACATATAGAAAGAGATTTAATAAATTAAGTACTTCTAATCAAATAAAAAAATACTTTTTAAGTTAAGTACTTTCAATCAAATAGAAAGAGATTTTATAAGTTAATACTTTTATTGAAAAGAAAAGTGATTTGTTGAGTAAAGTTCTTTTTTATAAAAGAAAAGAGATTTAAAGAGTAAAAAACTGTCATTTAAATTTAAAGAAACTTGATAAGTCTATGCTTTTATTTAAATAGAAATAATTTTGACAAGTTGAGAACTTTTATTCAAATATAAAAAGATTTGATAAGTTAAATACTTTCATTAAGGATCAAAGAGATTTGATTTGTTTAGTACTTTCTTTTAAATAGAAATATTTTTTATGAGTTTTCGTACTTCCATTCAAATTTAAAATTATTTAATAGTTAGAGTACTCTTAATAAAATAGAAAGAGATTTGATGAGTTATGTACTATCATTTAAATAGTGAAAGAT
>NW_014570266.1:9759-13702 GCF_001313835.1 Polistes canadensis
ATTTAAATAGAAATATATTTGTTGAGTGTAGTGCTTTTATTCAAATGGAAAGATATTAATAAGTACAGTATTTTTAATTTAAATATAAAGAGATTTATAGAGTTGAGTACTTTCATTTAGATGGAAAAAGATTTAATTACTTGAGTACTCTTAATAAAATAAAACGATATCTAATTAGTCTGGTACTTTCATTCAAATGGAGAAAGATTTGGTAAGTCGGGTACATTCATTTAAATTGAACGAGATTTGATTAGTTAGGTACTGTTATTCAAATAGAAAGAGATTTGATGACTTGCGTACTTTATTTTAAATAAAAAGTAATTTAATGAGATTAGTTCTTTAAATCAAATAAAAGGATATTTTTTAAGTTTAATACTTTTATTCAAGAGGAAATAGGATTGATAATTTAAGTACATCTATTTAAGTACAAAAAGATTTAATGAGTTAAGTACTTTTATTCAAATAAATAAAAATTTTAAAATTAAGATCTTTCATTTAGATAGAAAGAGAAATGATGTGTTTATTACTTTCATTTAAGTAGAAAGATATATGATAAGTTGAGTACTTTCTTTTAAATAGAAAAAGATTTAATATGGTAAATACTTTCAATCAAATTTAAAGAGATTAAATGATTTAAGTACTTTCATTTACATAGAAAAAGATTTAATAATTGGAGTACCTTCATTCAAATAGAAAGAGATTTGATGAGTTAAGTACTTTTATTCAAGCGGAAATAGATTTAATGATTTAAGTACTTTCATTTAAATAGATAGAAATTTGATATATTAAGTTCTTTTATTCTAATAGAAAAATATGTAATTAGTTAGGTACTTTTATTCAAATGGAAAGAGATTTAATGTGTGTAGTACTTTAATTTAAATGAAAAAAATTTGATGACTTAAGTACCTTTATTAAAATAAAAAATAATATAATGGTTTGAGTACTTTTATTTCAATAGAAAGAGATTTGATTAGTAGAATATTTTTATTTAAATGGAAAAAGTTTTTATGAGTGAAGTATTTTTATCCAAATTGAAAGATGTTTGATAAGCTAGGTACTCTTATTTAAATAGAAAAGTTTTGATTAGTAAGGTTCTTTTATTTAAATAGAAAAAGGTCTGATGAGTTCAGTACTTTCATTCAAATTGAATGACATTTTTAAATGGAAAGACTTTTGATGAGTTTTGTACTTTCATTCAAACGGAACGATATTTGATGTGTAGAGTACTCTTATTTTAATAGAGAGAAAATTGATAGGATAAGTACTTTCATTTAAATAGAAAGAAGTTAGATATTTTAAGATCTTTTATTTAGATAGAAAAAGATTAAATAAATTTAGTACAATAAATGAAAGAAAGTACTTTACTCAATAAATCTGTTTTTATTTAAAAAAAATTATTTAACTTATCGAATTTCTTTCTATTTAAATGAAAGTACTCCACAAATTAAATCTCTTTCTATTTGAATGAAAGGACTCAATTTATCAAATCTCTTTGCATTTAAATGAAATTACTAAACTTATTTAATCTTTTTCCATTTCAATAAAGGCTATAACTCATCAAATCTCCTTCTATTTTTTTAAAAGTACCAAAGAAATCAAATCTTTTTTCATTGGAATGAATTTAACTAACTCATCAAATCTCTTTTTATTTGATTGAAAGTACTCAATTCCTAAAATCTCTTTTTATTTTAACGAAAGAACTCAACTTATCAAATATTTTTTAGTTTGAATATAAGTACGTAACTCTTTATATTTTTTTTCTTTTAAATAAAAGTACTAAGCTTATCAATTTTCATTTCATTTAAATTTAAGTACTCTACTTATCAAATCTCTTTCTATTTCAATAAAAATATGTAACAAACCAATTCTTTTTCTATTTGAATGCAAGTACTTAACTCATCAAATCTTTTTCTATTTCAATAAAAGTTGTTGCGTATCCTGCGCAACGAGTGAGTAGGGCGGAGCGCCAGGGCGTGTGCGGCTCTGCTAAGGCGTAATACACGTGGGACAAAGCAATATCGTTTTTTTTTGGTGGTAGCTACGGTAGAGACAAGATATTTGCAAGAGCTCCTTTTTTCTTCTAGCTCGCGTTCTCCCACTACATTTATTTCGCCAATCACACGTATCGACAGCAGCGTTATCCTCGGGCTTATCGGTGATTGGTCTAGCATGGCATCGCTTTTTTGTATAAAGCCCAGCACGTTCTTGCGCCTATCATTACTCGTGATTCATCAAGCATGATTCATAGTTTGAGATTCATCTAACGTAAAAAGGCTAGGACTTGCGAGGAGAACTATTTGTATTGCGAAATACTACATCATTTAGGTTC
This sequence comes from Polistes canadensis, assembly GCF_001313835.1. NCBI lineage: Eukaryota > Metazoa > Arthropoda > Insecta > Hymenoptera > Vespidae > Polistes > Polistes canadensis. The sequence continues at coordinate 12,089 of NW_014570266.1, forward strand.
GGCCAGCGACAAGGGACAAAGGCGATCCTGCACGTAACTAAAATTATCCTGATTTGTACGGATTCTTCGACAACGTTTCATCCAGGGTTTTTATGCCAAAAGGCTTTTCCCTGACAAGCCAAATAAAGCGTACTTCTATGTACTAACTAGGCTCAAATATATATGTTATAGTGTTTTATTTTTGTTCGTCCTTCCTATTAATAAACAATCTCAATATCAATTGTGAGGAGATTTTTCGATTCACTACAATCTACTGCAGTACCGATTAAGGCATCGGTCGCATCAAGAAATGGACTAAACATATCAAATCTCTTTCCATTTTAATTAAAGTACACATCTTATTAAATCTCTTTCCATTTAAATAAAAGTACACGACTAATTAAATCTTTCACAATTTGTTTGAAAGTACTTTACATATCAAATTTCCTTTTATTTGAATAAAAGTTATAAACTAATCAAATCTCTTTTCATTTAAATGAAAATTCCCAAAAAAATACACTTCTATCCTTTTTAATAAAAGATACTAACTCATTAAATCTCTTTTTATCTAAAAAAAGTACTTAATTCAAGAAATCTCTTTTCATTTTACTGAAAGTACTCAACTCATCAAATCATTTTCTTTTAAATGTAAGTACTTAACTAATCAAATAATTTTTTATTAGAGTAAAAGTACTAAACTTATCAAATATCTTTAAATTTTAATTAAGGTAAACAAATCATCAAACTTCTTTTTATTTCAGTGAAAGTACACGACTTATCAAATCTCTTTTTATTTGAACGAAAGTACTAATTACATTAAATCTCTTTGATTTGAGTAATTTTATTTAAAATAACAAAATTTGATTCGTACGGTTCTTTCATTTAATTAGGAAAAGATTTAATGAGTTTAGTACTGTCGTTCCAATGGAAAGAGAATTGATGAGTTGAGTACTTTTATTCAAATAGAGATATATTTGATGAGGTAATTACTTTCATTCAATTGAAAAAAGATTTGATAAGTTTAGTAGTTTCATTTAAATAGATAGAGATTTAATAAGTTAAGTACTTTTATTTAAATGGAAAAAGATTTTTTAAATTGAGTACCTTTCTTTTAAATAGAAAGCGATATAAAAAGTTGAGTACGGCGGTTTTTATAAAAAAGTATAAATTAGTTGAGTACTTTCATTTTAATGGAAAGAGCTAAAATAAGTTGAGTACCTTCTTTTAAACGGAAAAAGATTTATCTAGTTGAGTACTGTAACAAAAAAATTAAAAAAGACAAAATGAGTTGAGTAATGTCATTTAAATAGAAAAAGATTTATTAGGTTAGGAATGTTTACTTAAATAAAAAGAGATCTAATAAGTTAGGTACTTTCTTTTAAAAGGAAAAACTATAAATGAGTTGAGTACTTTTATTTAAATGGAAAGAGATTTGATGAGTTTAGTACTTTTATTTAAAAATAAAGAGATTTAATGTGTTGTGCATTTTTATTCAAATGAAAAAAGATTTGATAAGTTAAGTACCTTTATTTAAATGTAAAGAGATTTGATGAGTTAGGTACTTTATTTTAAATAGAAAATGATTTAATGATTTAAGTACTTTTATTCTAATAGAACGAGATTCTAATATTTAAG
>NW_014570266.1:15171-18798 GCF_001313835.1 Polistes canadensis
GTTGAGTTCTCTCATTTAAATAGAAAGAGATTTGATAAGTTAAGTACTTTCATTTAAATAGAAAAAGATTTAATGAGTTAAGTACTTACATTCAGATAGAAAAAGATTTGATATTGTGTGTACTTTTTTTTAAATTAAAAGAGATTTGATAAGTTTATTACTTTCATTCAAATGGAAAGTTTTTTAATGTATAGAGTACATTCATTTTAATAGAAAAAAAATTGATGAGTTATGTACTTTCATTTAAATTGATGGAAATTTGATATTTCGAGTTCTTTTATTTTAATAGAAAAAAATTTAATAAATAAAGTACTTTTATTTAAATAAAAAGATATTTGTTTTGTGTAGTACTTTTATTTAAATGGAAAAAATTAGATGAAATAAGTGCTTCTATTAAAATACAAAGGGATATAATACTTTCATTAAAATGGAAAAAAATTTATTGCGTTGTGTACTTTCATTCAAATAGAAAGAGATTTAATGCGTTAAGTATTTTTATACAAATGTAAATGATTTGATGAGTTTATAGATTTAAATAAATTTAAAAAATATTTGATGACTTAAGTACTTTTATTTAAATAGAAAGAGATTTGATTAATTGAGTACATTCTTTTAAACAAAAAGAGATTTAAACGTTCGAGCACTCTTATTTAAATAGAACAAGATTTGATAAGATGAGTACTTTCATTCAAAAAAAAAGAGATTTGTTTAGATAAGTAGTTTCATTTTATTGGAAAGAGATTTGATGCAGTGAGTACTTACATTAAAATGAAAAGATATTTGATGCTTTGAGTACTATCATTCAAAAAAAAAAAATTTGATGAGTTGAGTACTTTAATTCATACGGAAAGAGATAAATTAGTTCTGTACTTTCAATTAAATGAAATAAGATTTGATGAGTTTAGTACTTTTATTTAAATTAAAAGAGATTTAATGAAATAAGTACTTTCTTTTAAATAGAAAGAGATTTTAAAAGCTTAGTACTTTTATTAAAAAAAAAAGATATTTAATGAGTTAAGTTGTTTCATTTAAACAAAAAGAGACTTGATTAGTTGAGTATTTTCTTTTAAATGGTAAGAGATTTTATGATTGAGGTACATTTATTTCAAAGAAAAAGATTTAATGTTTTGAGAACTATTTTTTAGATAGAAAGAGATTTGATGAGGTTAATACTTTTATTCTAATAAAAAGAGATTTTATAAGTAAAGCACTTATATTCAAATAGAATTATATTTGATAAGTTGAGTATGTTTATTACAATAGAAAGAGATTTGATGAGTTTACTTCTTTTATTCAAACAGAAAGTGATTTAATAAGTTAGGTACATTTATTAAAAAAAAAGAATTTAATTCGTTTTGCGCTTTTATTCGAATTAAAAGAGATTTGAGAATTTAAGCAGGTATATTCAAGTGAAAAGAGATTTAAAAAGTAAAGTACTTTCGTTCTAATAAAAAAAAAATCGATGAACTTAGTACTTCAAATTAAATTAAAACAGATTTGATGAGTTGAGTGAATCTTTTTTTAAAAAAAGAGATTTAATGAATTAAGAACATTCATTTAAATAGAAAGAGATTTAAAGGAGCAGATACTTTTATTCTTATGAAAAGAAATTTAATGAGTAAAACACTTATATTCAAACAGAATTAGATTTGATGACTAGAGTACTTTTGTTACAATGGAGTGAGATTGAAAAGTTTTGTACATTTATTTTAATAAAAGGAGATTTAAAAGTTTAGTACATTCATTCAAAGAAAAAAAGATATAATAAGTAGAGCACTTTCATTTAAATTGAGAGAAATGTAATAAGTTTAGCACATTTTTTTAAATTAAAAGAGATTTGATAAAACGTGCAGGTATATTCAGGTAGAAAGAGGTTTAAAAAGTTGAGAAATTTTATTAAAATTAAAAAAGGTTTGACAACAAAGTACTTTAATTTAAATGAATAGAGATTTAATTAGTTAAGTACTTTCTTCCAAAAGGAAAAAGATTTATTAAGACAAGTACTGTTATTAGAAAAGAATTAGATTTAATGAGCTCACTTTTTCTCTTTAAGCAAAAAAAGATTTGATAAGTAGAGTACTTTTTTTCAAATAGAAACGGATTTAATGAGTTAAGTACTTTCATTTAAATAGAAAAAGACTTAATAAGTTAAGTACTTTTATTCAAATAGAAAAAGATTTAANAGAGTACTTTTTTTCAAATAGAAACGGATTTAATATGTTAAGTTCTTTTATTTATATGGAAAGAGATTTAAAGCGTTGAGTTCTTTCTTTTAAATAGAGAAAGATTTAATGAGTTTCGTACTTTCATTTAAATAGAAAGAGAATTGATGAGATAAGTATTTTTATTCAAATAAAAAAAGAATTGATGTGTTGAGTACTTTCAGTTAAATAGCAAGATATATAATGTGTGGACTAATTATATTCAAATGGAACGGTATTTTATGAGTTTAGTATTTTCATTAAAATAAAAAGAGATTTGATAAGTTTAGTACTTTAATTTAACTAAAAATACATTTAATATGTTGATAACTTTAATTATAATAGAAAAGAGATTTAGTGAGTTCTGTACATTCATTCAAACGGATAAAAGATTTAATTTTAGTACCTTCATTCAAATAAAAAGAGATTTGATAAGTTCAGCACTTTCATTTAAATTAAAAAAAAATTGATTATTTGAACACGTATATTCAAATAAAAAGAGAATTAAAGAGTTAAGTACTCTACCTCAAATAGAAAAAGATTTGATGAGTGTAATACTTTTATTGAAATAGAAATAGATTTGAAATTTTTGTACTTTTTATATAAATAGAAAGAGATAATGTGTTTATTACTTTCATTCAAATAGAAAGGGATTCGACAAGTTGAGTACTTTAATTAAAATAGAAAGAAATATGATGAGTTGATTACTTCCATTCAAATAGAAAGAGATTTGATGAGTTGAGTACTTTTATTCAAACGGAAAGTGTTCGAGAGAGAAATAGATTAGTAGGTTTGAATGAGATGCTCTAAGAGAAGACAAGGAGATAGGCGAGATAGGCTAGTGGACTGTATAAATGAGGAATTTACTGGTAGAAWTTATGTGTAACAAKATTTAATAGATATTATGTACAGAAAAATAGAGATAGCGAAAGTATAATAGATTTTACACACAGTAAGAGATAAGCTACGCCACGTGTACCGGAAGTACGTGGCACGAGAAGCCGTTAGAACAAAAAGAAGGAAAATGTGATAGTGAGAAACGAAAGAATTGATGAAACGAAGAGTACAATAATGAGAGGTCAGAACGAATAAAGAGAGGTTCAGATTATAAATGAAGGTTGTGAGATTACCTGAAAAGTCGTTAGTGAGAGAGAGTATAAAGAGATGTTCTAGATGAGGAAAAGCAAGAGTGAGATGAGATGAATCGGTTAGAGATGAATATGAAGCGAGATGAAGACTATGAGATGATTCACAATTTTCAGAGATTGTTACATATACGTCCGCACTGTTTAACTTCGTAAAAGATTSTGYYGGACCACGCCACTTTTCGGTTCGATTAGAGGAACAGAGCGGAAGTGGAAAAAGGACAATAGACCAATGAGCGAGTTCCACGCTAGGAAGAGATGACAAACAATCAATAGGAAAG
>NW_014570266.1:19223-22194 GCF_001313835.1 Polistes canadensis
ATATGTCTTCTTCTCAGCGATAACAGACGGCGCATTAATCATGCTAGCCGAGAGGTGCTGCTATCTAGTCTGAGGGGCGCAATTTTCGAACAGAAAGAGAGTTAATAAATTAAGAACTTCCATTCAAATACAAAGAGATTTGATGAGTTGAGTAATTTCATTTCAGCAGAAAGAGATATAATGTGTTGATTAATTTTATGCAAATAAAACAGGACTCGATGAGTTAAGTACCTTTATAAATGGAAAAAGATTAAAAGAGTTGAGTACCTTTATTTAAATGAAGAAAAAATTTATGAGTTAGTTACATTTAGGTAAATAGAAAGGTATATGATGAGTTAACTACTTCCATTCAAATAGGAAGAGATTTGATAATTTATGTACTTTTTTCAAATTAAACGAAATTTAATAGGGTAAGTACTTTCATAAAAAAATAGAAAAAAATTGAAAAGTTAGGTACTGTCATTCGAGAAGAAAGAGATTGGATAAGTAAGATACTTATATTTAAATAGAAAGATATTTGATAAGCAGAGTACATTCATTCAAATAAAATAAGATTTGATGTGTAAAGTACTTTTTGTTAAATAGAAAAAGATTTAATAGGTTCAAAACTTTTATTCAAATACAAGAAGATTTAATATGTTTAATATTTTTATTTAAAATAAAAGGTATTGGTAAAATTTGTACTGTCATTAAAATTAAAAAAGATTTAATAAGTTTAGTACTTTCATTAAAATAGAAAGAGATTTGTACAGTTAAGAGCTTTCATTTAAATAGAGAAAGATTTGACGAGTATAATACTTTTATTAAAATAGAAATAGATTTGATATGTTAAGTATCTTCATTCAAATTGTAAGAGATATAATGTGTTTGTTTACATTCTTTCAAATAGCACGGGATTCTCTAAATTGAGTAAAATCTTTCAAATGAAAAAAGATTTGATGTGTTGAGTACCTTTCTTTAAATGGAAAAAGATTTCATAAGTGTAATACTATCGTATAAATGGAAATAGTATAATATGGTTAAGTACTCTTATTTAAATTAGGAGAAATTTAATGAGTTTAGTACTTTCTTTTAAATAGAGAAAGATTTATTAAGTTAAGTACTTTCATACAAAATTAGAAAGAGATTAAATAAGTTGACTACTATCATTCAAATAAAAAGAGATTAAATAAGTTTGGTACTTTTATTTAAATAGAATGAGATTTAATAAGTTCAGTACTTTTATTTGATAAGAAAGTGATTTAATGAGTTAAGTACTTTTATTCAAATATAAAGAAATTAGTACTTTTATTAAACAGAAAAGGATTTGATAAGTTGAGTACTTTTATTCAAATAGAAAGAGATTTGATAAGAGTGGTACTTTAACTCATATAAAAAGAGATTTGATGCGTTGAGTACTTTCATTTAAATAATAAGAGATTTGATTAGTTTTGTACGTTCATTCAAATAAAAATATGTTTAATGAAAATAGTACGTTCACTCCAATTGAAAGAGATTTAATATGCAGGGTACTTGTATTCAAATAAAACGAGATTTAATGAGTTTAGTACTTTTATTTAAATAGAAAAAGATTAAATGAACTAAGTACTTTCATTTAAATAAAAAAAGATAAAATAAATTGAGTACTGTTATTAAAATAGAGAAATATTTAATATGTAAAGTACTAATATTCAAATAGAAAGAGATTTCATGAGTAAGGTACTTTCGTTTAAATTACAGGAGTATAAATGAGTTTAGTACTTTTATTCAAATGGAAAGAGATTTGATGAGTTGAGTACTTTTATTTAAATAGAACGAGATTTTTTGAGTTGAGTACTTTCGTTTAAAAAAAAAAGATATGATGTTTTTTTACTTTTATTCAAAAAGAACGAGATTTTATAAGTTGTGTACTTTTATTTAAATAGAAAGAGATTTGATGAGTAAGGTACTTTCATTCAAATGAAAAAATATTTGAAAAGTCGAGTATTGTTATCAAATAGAAAAAGATTTAAAAATTGAGTAATATTTCTGTACGATTGATCCGGCTCAAAGGACTATTTATATACGATTGATCCGACTCGCAGAACCGAATGTACAGTTGTACGTTAGTGCTGGTTCCCACTCCCTTACTGTGCACGCTTTCGTGCACGCGCTTTCTCACTTTGCTAGGAAAAAGACTGCTTTCTCTTTCCACTTCCGCGTTGTTAGGACGGAAGGAGTTGATCTAAATAATACACTTCAACTTGTAATGAAATGTGAATATTTATTAATACTCGTTTCCAAGAGATCAGTATGGTGCTTGGGCCTTGTATACTGATCTATGCTAAATTTGATGCTTATTACTAATAACAACTTCGGGTTACTGACTAGTTGTACTTGTGTAATGTATTGAATGCTGCTCTGATCACTTGGATGTGATTCCGCCTAACGAGTATGGACAACTACCTCTTTTTGGTCTAAAATGTAACTGCCCTCTTCCCCCCCTCCACGATACATCCCTCTAAAGGGCTCCGATGCGACCTTGAAGTGGGGATATCTGATCAAATATACTGCGTTCCAAGTTCTAGAAAATTCGAGATAAGATGCCCTATGTGATTGCTATATTAGTTCTTTATACTCTATGAATAGATGCCGACGCAATAAAACCCAAAGGTCCTAAATAAATACTCTCTATTTCTTTGCATAGTCCTCGGTCGAGCATATTTATAAATGCGTATCTTATTCGAATTTTCCGTTGTATAATATTACTCCTACTGTTCCGATAAATGACGGAACAATTTAAAATAAATAGTGTTTTAATGAGTTAAGAACTTATATTCAAATGAAAAAAAATTTCATGTGTTAAGTTCTTTTATTTAAATAGAAACAGATTTGATAAGTAATTACTTTCTTTAAATAGATAGAGATTTAATGAGATGATCACTTCAATTCAAACAAAAGAGATTTAATGTGGTGAGTTCTTTTATTTAAATGGAAACAGATTTGATTAGTT
>NW_014570266.1:22976-24426 GCF_001313835.1 Polistes canadensis
AAATATAAAGATATTTGATGAGTTTAGCACTTTCTTTCAAATAGAATATAATTTAATAAGCTAAGTACTTTCCTTTACAAAAATAAAGATTTAATAGGTTGAGTACTTACATGACATCAAAAAAGGATTTAATAAGTTAGCTACTCTCATTAAAATAGAAAATAATTTGATAAATTTTGTACTTTTACTTATATCGAAAAAGACTTTATAGGTAAAGTGCTTTTATTTAAAAGGAAAAAGATTAGGTGAAATGAGTACTTTTATTCAAATAGAAAAATATTTAATGTGTTAAGTACTTTTATTTATATAGAAAGTGATTTAATGAATTTAGTACTTTGATTTAAAAGGAAAAAAATATGATGAGTTGAGTACTATAATTCAAATGGAAACAGATATGATAAGTGAAGTACTTTTATTCAAATGGAAAGAGATGTAATAAGTTGAGTACTTATATTCAAATAGTAAGAGATTTGATGAGCTTAGTACTATGATGCAAATGAAAAAAGATTTGGCGATTTGAGTATTTTCACTTAAATAGGATAAGACTTGTTGAGTATAGTGCTTTAATTCAAATAGAAAAAAATTTCGTAATTTGAGTACTTTAATTAAAATGGAAAAAGATTTAATGAATTTAGTACTTTTAATAAAAAAGACAAAGATTTAAAGTGTTAGGTACTGTCGTTCAAATGGAAAAAGATTTGATTTGTTCAGTACTTTTATTTAAATAGATAGAGATTCGATAAATAGATTACTTTTAGTCAAATAGAGAGAGATTTGATGAATTAAGCACTATCGTTCAAATAGAAAGAGATTTAATGAGTTGAGTACTATCATATAAATAAAAAGACATCGGATAAGTTAAGTAATTTTATTTAAATGAAAAAAGATTTAAAACGTTAAATACTAGTTTTATTGATAAAATTTAACAGGGAACTTGGACATGAAAGAAGTAGAACTTAGTTTAATTTAGTTGGATGTTTCGTCCCTTTATTGGGACTTCTTCAGCAACTAGAAATTTTATTTTATTATTATTTCTTATATTACGACATACATGAGGCTCATACAATATATAATATTTTTACATGTTACCGTAATCTTTACAGTTCAGTGTTTCTTTCATTGAGTAGACATACATTTTTCTTTTTATTAATATTCAAAACACAAAACATCTAAACTTCGTTAAATTGATCGTTGTTATTTAAGTTCCTCAACAAAATTGTTTCAATCTAGACTACTGTTTGTTAGCCTAGATATCATCATTGTAAGGTGTCCTCTATTATTTGTTATGGTTAAAATTTAAAATTCCGTTATAGATGTGATTTAAATTATTCGTGTCCGTTCTAAAATTAACCGTGTTATTGTTTGATATATGAAACATTTTGCTGATATTTCTCTTATACCAATTTTCTTCTAAATCTAAAATAGTTGCCGCGTCAAATATAAAGTTATG
>NW_014570267.1:0-15144 GCF_001313835.1 Polistes canadensis
GTCGTACAAGGTGTTATTAAGTCGTTGAAACGTATTTTTCAAAACGGGGTTTAAGTGTATAACTGATAGATTTTAAGACGTGCCGTTTTTCCTTTGTTCGAATATCTGTTGTATTAAGAAACAATTTGAACGTTTTTTTGTAATATCAATACTTTCACAATACATTAATTATCAACCTTTTTTTGTGTTTTGCTTTCTCACACCTGATCTTACAGTATAAAATTGAATAAAATCAAAGAATTGAAAAGAGGATAAATGTAAGATAGGTAAGAGAAAATAGGCTTTGATTCGTATATCTTATGTGTGTCAGTCTTTTCAACCGTAATATGCCAAAACGAAGAAACATACTAAGCTTTTGAGTAAACTGCACGAGTTAAGACAAGCATAGAGTAATACCAAGATAATTCCACAAGCGAATAAATAACTTAAATATACATATTAACAATGTTGTAAATTACACGCGAATAATAACGTTGATGCTACATTATCGAATTTATTTATTCACGATTACAGAATAATCTTATCGTTTGTGTCATAAGTTTTCTAACAATAAATAATTACAAAATGTAATTAAGTTTATTCAACTGTTACGTAAGTTGTTGATATTTATTTAATTTAAGTTGAAAAACAAACAAAAATATATAAAATTGTTTATTTTCAATCACACGAAGAGAAAAATTATTGATCAATACAAATATTTTCATCATATCTTTCGTATACAAACAAATTTGTCGATATAAATAATATTATATTCAATTCTAAGATATATAATTAATAAAATAATTATACAATAATGACGTTTTTATTAAAAATTTGTTATACACACAATTGATCCAATTAAATCGATCTCGATCGAATGAAACATTTTCCTGTTCAAATATAATTGGATTAAATACATGAAATTAGGTTAAAAGCAAGAGCTTTTGTGGACAAATAGACAAAGTAAGTCTAATTAGAAGTACGTTAACATTAATGTGCTTTAGAATAGAAGAACAGGAATTGTTGTTCATGATGGTGGTATACAAAATCAGCAGATTATTAGTAACAGAATATACTACTCGGTAAGCACATCATTACTCGAAGTTCTTGTAATAGATCTACGTTATATAGTAGCAAGAATGAAGATAGAAATTGGAATACTGAAAGAGAAAGAGAAAGGTAGAGAGAGAGAGAGAGAGAGAGAGAGAGATAGAACAACTAATCCGATAGTAACAATCATTAGCGACATTCTGTTGCTAGTGTCAGCGTACAGGAAACATTCCGAGATTCTGTGGCGGTAACAGGACAAATTAGGTCGATCTTCGAAGTGGAAGAGAGCTCGTCGTATTCCGAATCCAAAGCAATAACGTTGCTACTACTGTCGAAATTGCCAAAGGCACAATACACGGTCAACATGTCGCATGATTTGGTGTAAATGTCGATACGTATGCATATCGAGATTTGTATAACAGATATTATGTATTGGGAAAGTATTTGAAAAGAGGATTCGATAACGGTGTCTATACGAAATGTATGTTATCGATTAAGTATTACATATATATATATGTATATATGTACATATGTATCTATATTACAATATTATTAATAAATAAAAGTTTCCAATTCAGAGGAATATTTTTAGTTTCCACATTTTCAAATTGATATATTATATATATATTTGTTGATATATTTTAATTATATTTTTTACAGAGATTTATAAAAATGTTTTTTTATATTTTTTATGTTCATAATACTCTCGCATTATTTATACGACCGATTTATGGCAAATGGTCATTTAAAATAAAAGTGTGAGTTTTCTTTGTGTTTTAATGGAATAACAATTTGATGAAAAATATTTGTTTCTTTTTCATACAAAATAAACAAACAAACAAAAATAATAATAATGCAAAATATAGAAAAACATAATTTATTTGAGACGAATCAATTTATCTGATTTATTTTTTCTTCGAAATATTTTGTTTCTCGTAATTTATTTTGAATATTTTCAACTTTTATTTGATACTTTATCGTATATCGCAGAAAATATAAAAGGAATAAGATCATTCAAATTTAATATAGATACTTATTTGTATAGATTACATATTATTGGTGAAAAAACCTCGACCTAATTTATCCTTCATTGCGAAAAAGAGAGAGAGAGAGAGAGAGAGAGATAAGAATAAAAAGATAAGATTACCTTTAAAGGAATCCTTCGAATCTAAAATTCCTAAAGCATGCTCGACTATGTGTCCATTTTATCGATAGTTGAACTTTTCTATGGTGTAGTAAGAATATCTCTAAGATCTTACGTTCCTTATACTGACTGTTTCAAAAATAACCTTACACCAAGTCAAGAATAATAAATCAAGAAATCGATATTTGTTTAAAATTAAAATATTTTCTTATTTTATTTGAAAAATATTAATCATCAGTTAGAATATACAAAATTATTGTCACTTTAAATACCCGTTGTACAAATATTTATATTATAATTTGTAAGGTGTTTGATGATTTAATAAATGTATAATAATCATACATTTAACCATAAAAATAAAAAAATATTATAATTATATAATAATAATAACATATATGAAAATATTTTAAATCAACATTCAATACATTAAATTATCACCGAGGTAATGATTATAATAATAATATATTTCATTTGAAAATATGAAAATTTTCAGTTTCATTTTAATTAAATAATAAAGTGTTAAATACACACACACACACACACACATACAATTGACACCTCCTATGCGTGTTAATAATAAATTGATGAATTTTGATTTGATCGTTTAAAGAAACTTTTGATACAGCCTGTATAAAAGACGATTTATAGAACAGCTATAAGAATAAGATTAATATCTTATAGGAACTATATCGTCGAGAACTATAGTCATAGAAACTATACCGGTTTGTAATACGAACAATGTTAGTTCTACCACCTGCATCGATATTAGAACGTATGTTTGATACGATATAAGGATTAGAAGATCCTATAAAAAGTTTCTCACGGTATTTTTCAAGGATCCAACGATGATGACTAGAGTATAGGAATTATTTAACCATGTTTTAGAGACCAGGTGTATCGTTGAGTATATCAAGCAGGTGATACGATGATTTCAGGATTGCTCGAAGAGATTTAACTTTTAGTTCGTGTAAATGCACCTGACCGTATATGAGTATGTCAGTAATATATACCTACAAGTCGACCTTGAATGTATCAAGTCTCGTCATCATTTTCTTTTCTTTTTATTTAAGTGGCTTCGATGTACCGGTTTTATCGTAAATAATCCTTTACAATTTATACCAGTATGACCGTAAATGTATACGTGATTAATGAGACCATTTCTAAATAAAATAAGATTCATAATTTGTGAAGATCATTATGATTATGATATAAATCGAAAGAATTCAAACAATTCATTATATATTGTTTATATTATACTCATTTTATATTTTAACACTTTGTATAGGATCAAGGTTAGAAATCGTTTTATCTTCTTTTTGATAAGAAGGACAATCAAAATTTATTATTTTATTCAATTCTTACTATCACACAGTCAAAAATATTATTAATAAAATATATTATTTGAATAAATATTTTTCCTATGATTTCAAATTATTCAATATTATTATTATTAAAATAAATGCATTAATGAATGTCAGAAAAAATTTCAATTTTTTCTTCTTTCTCATTTTATTAGGACTTTGTCCTGTTATATAATAACTTTTTTTTTTTGTATTGCTATTTCTAGGAACGATTTATTGACTTTAATTTACTATTAGAGAATTATTTCTAGTTACATATATAAACAAGTTATATTTCTCGTTAAACCCTTAAAAAGGATTGAACGTATTTTAAAGGTGGTTGTTACTCGTAAAAAAGGAAATGCAGGAAATGAAGTCATCAGAAGGATAATCATAAGTTATGCGAATTACCCAAGTAAAATACTTAACTTTGCTTATTCTCCTGTATGTTGGACACTTCGGGTTTAGGTATATATACTCAGAGACTTAAGGTGAGCATTTGGTAATCCTGGTCTTGTTATACGACCGTTCAAGCTCGTAAAACCAACATTGGAGTAAACGGCATTGGATTACGTGACGTCTTTGGAGAGTCAATTCTCTCTCTCTCTCTCTCTCTCCCATTTTTTTTTCGTTTCTCACTCAGTCTTCCATGTCTCGAGAGGGTTATCCTACGATTGCATTATTAAAAGTTTTCCATTTTAGAAAGGCGATTGACTGTTCCTTTTTTCGCTTCTCTTTTAGAAGGAACCTCAGGACCCGCCCATTTTTTCCGATACAACATCGAATAGAGCCACTTGACTGAGGATAAACAAGTCCGCCTACTGCAGGTACAGACCACCAGAACACATATCGTAAATTTGTCAAGGAAAAAGGTAAGAAATAGAATAAGAAAAAAAAAAAAGAAAAGAAAAATAAGTTTGACTATTTCATTTAATAATGTTACATTTATCTTCGTATTTTACGATTAGGTTTATCTTATATCAATAAGAAATAACGTATGTTTCATTGGATGTGATTATTCATCGTTAACAAACGAACTAACAATAATTTACGAGAGGAGTGTATAATTAAAATAGAAATATATTGAAAATAGGATTACTCTCTTATTATATAAATATTTTTTACAAAAAAAAACGTATTCTAAAATCAATAAAAAAATACGAGTTAATTATAATTCGATACTGATAGGTTTTAAATGACTAATATAATTATTTATTTTCGTACGATTAAAAATAAGAAAAGAAAAATGTTACGTGTTACGATAAATCTTAGCAAAATTAAATCTAATTGTATTTTGTAACATTTAGAATAAATCGTAAAGATTTTCTCTAAGTATATCGAAATAGTAACGTAAATTATATTCACGAAATTGGATTGACGTGTATGTACATTAAAGGAGCAGTTGACACCCATATACCTTTACATATATATATATATATATATACATATATCGTGCAAATGTTGCCTTTATATCGATTTTGTGTATAAGAGACATAGTTAAACGCGTACATATATACAAGGTATACGTAAATGTTAACGTGTATGATAGAACGGCGTCGTCTTATACGAAACGTTGATGCCACGTCAAGTAAACGTGAAATCTTGCTCTCCTTCGTCAAGTATCGCTTACAAGCAGCACATAAATAGACTAGAACGTAGAAACGATGAGATTCCACAACCACCACAAACACTATTATTACTATTACAATACTATCACCATAGGGAAACGTATTTAACAGAGAAAATTACTAAAGACTCGTGTGTTTTCGTAATTATAATAATATAATCAATCATTTCGTAAAAATCTTTTTTCTTTATTGATTTTCAATTTCTTTTATACCTTCTTCTTATTTCTTTATTTCTTCCTTCCTTTTTTTCCCCATTTATCTATATTAGTTTCTTTCCCTTTCTCATATTTTTCCAGGAATTGTATACTGTATATTGGTAATCACTTACCTTCTCGAATATGGCGAATCTTGAAAGCTCCTATTTGCCCCACGTGCACACTTATACAACGTTTCTTTTTTTTTTTTATTTCTTTTATTTATTTCCTTTCATCTTTACGATCTTTCGAGCAAAGCAAGCCCGTAAAAATTAATCGTTCTCGCGGTAGGTAAAGAAATACTTAATACTTTTATCTATAACCCTTTTTTTTTTTTTTTCAAGTAATTACCAGATTCTATCTTTTCTTCTTAGGATCGGAAGGCGTTCTCTATTTTTTTTTTTCACCAGGTTGTTTTTTATTCGCGTTGAAAATATTTCTTACTAAGTTAATACGTTGCAACAAAAAGGGCTTAAGTTACCGATCTCTTTTTTTCTTTTTGCTCCTGGTTATTTTTTCTTTTCTTTTCTTTTTGTTTTTTTTTTTAAAGGATTTTACTTGAATTGAGATTTTTGTCCTTAACTCTCGAGGAGAGTATCTCGTATTTATATTATGAGGAAAAGGTCCCTAGGGTAAACGGCTCACTTACCCCCACGAATTCGCGCGCGTGCTCGTAATTCAGACGCGTTCCACCTGTTTTTCAAACGACTGCATAAAGATCCAACGTTAAAGTTCCGTTCGTTCCTATAAATCTTAGCTTGCTAAATTTTATGGTTGGAACGTAAAAAATGATTTCGGTCCGCTCGTAGACAGGCGATAAATTTCTAGACCTCCCGAAGGATGCGACGGAGTGTGTTTATCTTCTTCATAAAGAGAAATAGAAAGAGAAAGAAAGAAAGAGAGAGTGAGAAAGGGAATGGGGGGAAGAGGGGTTTAAGTACTGCTGATTCGACGTGTCTTATGGTTGGTATCATAAACATTTAACAAATATATATATATATAATTTGTTAAATATTATATATATATATATATATATATATATTATATTATATATATATAGAACTATAAAAATGTTTTATGGTCTACTGACATTTTTTTTATTTAATAATTCCTTTTTTTATAGTCGAGTGACAATTAATTAAATTAATGTTTGGATAAAAGAAATTTTTGATTGTACATATGATATACTATATTGTATTAATACCTCTTCGTATAATAAAATAAAAATATTAGAAGAAATTCAAAAGGGATCAATGTGAGATTTAAAAGAAAAAAAGAAAAGAAGAAAAAAGAATTATTCGTGCGACGTACAAACGTATAAATAAAACGAATTTTTCATCTTTTGATATACCTCGATTGTATTTTTAATTCTCTGATGCTATTGTAAAGAAATTTTTATACTACCCGTTTATTTTTGAAATTTATATTTAATCTCGTATATATTTTCACATACGAGGTATTATTTACTTTTTTCTTTATTAATCGTAACGACGTATTTACTTTGAAAATCGTTTGCATACGATGTAATAATACAAAAAATAAACATTTAATGAGTGTTCCAATGCTTTTTATATGCTTTGCCAGTGTGTCGAGTATTAGGGATTATTAATTTTATAGGTCACAAGGTTATAAGTTATAAATAATACAAACGAGCTTTCATCTGCTACGATATCGTTCGATTTTTCAATTCAGCAAAGTCAGTCGACAATTTTTTTGTTCCCCCCGGAAATGAAAATACATCGATGCATTTAAAGACGATGTGTTGTAATTTAACAAAACAAAAATCCAATCGAAAAATTTTAACACATTAAAATGTACGTTTTAATATAAAATACGTAAAAATTAAACATAAAAAAAAAGTAATTAAACGAAGAAATATTAAAATGTATTTATTTAACAAATATTCTAGAAAATAAAGCGTAATATATAAATATTTTATGTAAATTACAAAAAATATTGACAATTTATTATATATACTATGGTGTGTTATAATAATTATTAATTATATATAATATCTCAATATTATATCTGGACGACATGCATATTTGCTGCATATTTTTATTATAGAAAAAAAGAAAAAAAGGGAAACAAAACCGATAATGCAACGAAATAATTCATATTATAAAATCACCGAATATATTCAACAAAAAATATTATATGTTACATAAAAAAGATACTTTAGGTAAACTAAGAGACCAATACACTTTAACTACACACACACAGACACACAGACACACATGCGAACAAATATAGGTAAAATATGCATACAGTACGCATGTGAGATGTTTTACTTTGAGTAACTATCATCACACACGTACACACACATACACAAATATAACCCACAAGTTAGAGAGAGAAAGACAGAGTAGGTACGTCCCTACCAACCGAAGAACTTGTGAAGGAAACGAATGAAGAAAAAGAAAAGGGATGGTAAGGGAAGGTAAGGGAAGGGAAAGGAAGGGAAGAGAGGTTCCTCTATTCACCGCGGCTACGTTGAAAAATTTAGTTGGGCGTAATGAGTAGTAGTCAGCTAGCAACGAGGGTAGAAAGATGAAGTCAGTCCTGCAGTTTTTTGTCTGCTATGTGAAAGTACCTACCCCAAGCCCTTTCCACCCTCCCTCCCTCCCGTCCCCAACCCCAGCCCCAACCTGCCCCTCCCTGTTCATCCTATCCGAGTTTTCTTCTCTTACGGACTTTAGCTCTTCACCTCCTTTCTTCTTTACCTCCGGGTGGTCGTGTTAATTCCAGACGGACTTAAAGTACCTTAGTCGGAAGAAGAAGAAGAAGCAAGAAGAAGAAGGAGTAGGAGTAGGAGTAGGAGGAATTTCCAGGAGGAAATTTACGTTGTCGTTAAAAGACGAGATGAAATCCGACCTACTACTCTCTATTACTCTCTTCTCACGGCCTCGTTCTTCTGCTTATTGTTTTTTCTTCTTTCTTCTTTTCGAGTTCTTTTTCCTTTTTGTTTTTTTTTTTTTCGTAACATTCTTTACTTTTATTATTTTAGGATAAGTGTCGTACGCGAGTTACAACGAACTGTGTGCGTTTAAACGTTTGAGATTTATTCTTTAATGGTTTTGACTATTATTAAATTGTTCGAATAATTTATCTGAGTTGTGTGATGTTCGATGATAATTGTAAATAATCATTTGGATTACAATTTTTATCGGGGTTTTTTTTTTTATTGTCCATTAGTGAAATATTAAAGATATATATTGTTAATGTTAAATTTTATATTGTCTTGGAGAATAATTGTTGACGTTGTTTGTAAAATTGATTTATCATCCATTGTGTAGGAATATTTTTACAATTTTTTGTATTTGAGTTTGGTTATTATATATAAAAATTAGACTCGTTTTTTTTTCTATTTTTGTTTTTTGTTTAGCTTTCTTGGAACTTACAATAATGAAATAAATATTGGAACTATACAAATTTACAATAGATATGACAATTGATTAATTTGTTTTTTGATCACAATATTATGATTTCAACAATTTGATTTTTCGTTACTAAAAAAACAAAACTTTATCTACGATAAAAATATATATACATTTGTAATAATCGTAAGATAAATTGTAAATATCAAATATAATCAAAATCGATATTACCAATGTGTTTAACTTATAAGTTCAAATAATAACAAACGATACTTCGATATCAAAAAAACAAAATCATCTTTCCATTATAATAAAATAAAATTTTGCGTTGTGTGTATCTTATAAACGATACGAATATGAACGTACGATAATCTTTCAAAGAATAATAACATCAACAAAAGAAAATGGAAAGAAAATAAAGCATACCGAAAACGTTAAATACACATATTCTCGAAAATAAATAATTATCGAAATGATAGAATATTGTTCATCATTGCCAATCGATGATTGCCATCTTCAAAAGTAAATTTCTACCACAGTTAATACAATTTCGAGTGTGAATTCAGTGAAAATAAAAGAATTACCGATAGTTTTTCATGGAAATTAAACAGACATAACGAAAGAAAGATAAGAAGAAGAAGAAAAAAAAGAGAGAGAGAACTCGTTTGAAATGAAATCGACTCAGTTCGGATTCCATCGAGGTATTTTACGAGAAACGATGAGAAAATTTGGACAAAACCCGAAGTGAGATTTTTCCTATCCTCTTCCCCTTAACCCTGGTTCTTTCTGACCACCATCACCACCATCAACCGGTCCCTAACCCTTACCGGTTGAAACGAGTACGAA
Source organism: Polistes canadensis (assembly GCF_001313835.1). Lineage (NCBI taxonomy): Eukaryota > Metazoa > Arthropoda > Insecta > Hymenoptera > Vespidae > Polistes > Polistes canadensis. Next base: position 9,559 of record NW_014570267.1, read on the forward strand.
AGCAAAACTGATTGGCCGTTAATCCGACAACTTTTCCGCAGGATTCACCAGGATCTTTTTCTTCTTCTTCAGCTTCGTTTTCTTTTCTTTTTTTTTTCTGATATTTTTTTATTTTTATTCCAACAGAGAGAGAGAGAGAGAGAGAGAGAGAGAGAGAGAGAAAGAGGCAAGAGTTTGAATTCGTCGGTAATTGGGTATAAATCACTGGGACTCGCCTTATTCTCGTGTCTCGTCTCGCCAGGGATACTACACAGCTTTGGTAGACAACTTTTGTATTCGTTGCATCATTAGCGGACATTATGTCGGGCGTGTTAGGTGACAGGAGCCACGCGGGACTGACTTTCCAAGAGTAGAATAGGATATTTTGTTCGGGGAGGGATTTTACGTCACGTATATCCTATATACATATAGAAAAACACACACACACACACATATATATATATATAAGCGTTCCTACCACGTGTGTTTGTGTTCGGCCGACGATTCAGCTGTATTTCAAGGAGAACACATTTTTTAACCATTACGTCCTTCCTTTTACTTGTAACTCGTCGAGTCACGTTGATAAGAGTAAGAGAGAGAAAGAGAGAAAGAGAGAGAGAGAGAGAAAGTTATTTGAACGATCTTCAATCTTAATCAAGCTTTATTCGTTATTATTAAAGTTATCGAATACTTTTAGAATTTTCTATCGATGAGTAATCTAACACTAGTGTATCTTCGAATAAAATATAAATAGTGTGAAAGAGTCAGGGGGAAGGGGGGAGAGGGAAGGAGAAAAATAGAAATGTGTAAAGTAGAAGCTTATTATCGTACTCTCTAAGTAATCCTTTTTGTTCGTAAGTATGTTACATTAGCAGGCATCGTTTTAAAAGCTTTATACCTTCACGGTCACTCGTGTGTAAATGGTGAATCTCAACGAACAGGTGCGTTTTCCATAAAAATATGTAAATTCTAAACGCTCGAAGCTAAACCGGTGCTTGGGATCTTTTGTTTACACTGCACGAAGTATCTTACCTTTCGTACTAACTTTTATTACAAGACGTATCAAACGGTATTTGGATGAGTAGTGATATTGGTTAATAAAAATAATATAAAAAATAAATTAAAAAAAAAAAAAACAATTAAAATAGTGAATTGGGTTTTAAACTTATTGGTATTATATTATTGGTTAACAATATAATATAAAGATAGTAAAATAAATAGAAAAATATTGAAGAACACAGTGTAAAAATGAATAAATAAAGGGGGTCAAGAATTTAAATCTAAATTTTTGAATATTGAAATTAATTTGTATACGAAGACAAATGAAATAATAAAATAACGATGTATTATATTGATTGATAACCAAAGATAATGATAAGTAGATTAATTAGAAAATAGATAAGTGAAAAAAAGAATGGGAGTGAAGGGTTCAAATGGGGTTAACAATTTGAAACCTAAATTTTAAGATATAAGAAGGTTAACATATTTTCATCCTCTCGTAACTAAACCTGAAAAGGGATACTGGTTACGCGTGTTTCTCTGTTTGTTGTCGTCCATGTTTTACGTGGAACCATGCAGAGCACAACAGGGGTCCTTAGGCCCCACATCACGTTCAAAGGTTCCGAAACTGGATCCCTGCCACACGACAGGTTCCCTTCTTCTAATTCTATACTCGATCCTCTATCATCTTTATTCTTTTAATTTTTTTTCTTCCTAATACGTTTCTATTGGTTTGAATCTTCATTTCTCTTCTAATGTATTCTAATGCGGGATTAATTAATAGTCGCTTGGGGCTAGATTTGATAATCCTGATCTACGGACGTTATGGGATATCATATACGTTAGGTTATTAGTTTTATTTTATTTTTGTGACTTTTGGTGAAATTTTTGATTAAATATTTCATATTATTTGAACATTATGATATAAAAATAATGTTGGTATAGGTTAACCGTTAGCAACGTGAATCCCACGTGTATTAGCATCGATCGTTTATCATTTAATATAAAATATATACAATTCAGAATGAAAATTATTAACAAATCTTTACTTAAAAAAAAATCTTAAAAATATGTTTGATTAAATATTTCATATTATTTGAACATTATGATATAAAAATAATGTTGGTATAGGTTAACCGTTAGCAACGTGAATCCCACGTGTATTAGCATCGATCGTTTATCATTTAATATAAAATATATACAATTTAGAATGAAAATTATTAACAAATCTTTACTTAAAAAAAAATCTTAAAAATATGTTTGATTAAATATTTCATATTATTTGAACATTATGATATAAAATAATGTCAGTATGGGTTAACCGTTACCAGCGTGGATCCCATGTGTATTAATATCGATCGTTTATCATTAAATATATATAAAATATTTACAATTTAAAATATTAAAATGATTAACAAATCTTTATTTTAAAAATCTTAAAAATATGTTTGATTAAATATTTCATATTATTTGAACATTATGATATAAAATAATGTCAGTATGGGTTAACCATTACCAGCGTGAATCCCACGTGTATTAGCATCGATCGTTTATCATTTAATATAAAATATATACAATTCAGAATGAAAATTATTAACAAATCTTTATTTAAAAAAAAATCTTAAAAATATGTTTGATTAAATATTTCATATTATTTGAACATTATGATATAAAAATAATGTTGGTATAGGTTAACCGTTAGCAACGTGGATCCCATGTGTATTAGCATCGATCGTGTTGAGAATCAAGAGAAGACGAAAGAGAGAAAAAGATGGTTTCTCCTCGACTACCGATTGTAAAACGTTCCGCACTAGAGGAAAATAAATAAAGGCTGTAAAAGCAATGCGAGACGTTGCTGGTCCACCCGTTCCTCTCCCTCATCTCTTCCCTCTTACCCTTTACTACCCTTTTCCCTTTCTATTTCTTTTCTGCTGCCTTTCTTCTTTCCATCCAACCGGCTTCCATTTTCTTTCCAGTCTTTTTGTCTCTTTCTCTCTCTCTCTCTCTCTCTCTCTCTCTCTCTCTCTTTCTATTTCGTCTTTCTTTCTATCTTTCTTTCTGTTTCTCTCGTCAACTCCCATGAAACCGCACGCGAAGAGAATGGAATTTCATCGTGTATTTACTTTTCCCTGTATTTTCCTTCGATATTAACACGTCGACAAACAGTCGTCATTAATTTTATTTCTACTTGTTTGCCGAAAGCTTTTCCTTCGAAAAGTAGTACCAAAAGTGTACAACATCGAACATAATATAACTCTTTCCAACATTATCGAAATATGATCTTCGAAGAACCCTAATCGATATTCCTTTTTTTTTTTCTTTCTACCAAGAATTATTAATAAAGAAAAAGAGTAATTCGAATTTATATAATCGTTAAAATGTGAACAAGAAAAATAAATAATCCACACAAAAAAAAGTAACTATTCCTCTTGACTTAAAAATTAGTAAAAAAAAAAATTACAAAAAAAGAAAGTAAAATAAAATTAAATCTCATAATGAAATCTCAACAATCTCGAAATAAACGTCGAATTAACTTGAAAAATAGAAAAAATTTCGACGTTAACGCAAAATGAATCGTATTATAATTTGAAAACTAAATACAAATAAACGGAGAGAGAAAAAAAGATAAAGGAATCCACGTTAAACAGTACAAATTAGTCAAAAACGATTGATAGATTTAATAAAAAAAAAGAAAAAAATAAATAAATAAAAAACAAAACGGGTGTAATGAAGCAGATTTACCGTTTCAGTTGAAAATCTTGTTTGCCATCGTGTCCTTTGAATACAAACGATAAAAAAAATAAAAATGAATGGGGGGGGGGCACAGGTTAAAAAAAAGGACAGAGACAGAGATAAATAGAGAGAATGAGGAATGGGATAGAAAAAGAGAATTTGTTAAAAATCGTATGAAAAAAATTAAACAAAAGAGAGGAAAAGAGAGACAGACAGGCAGATAGACAGACAGAGAGAGTGAGAGAGAGAGAGAGAGAGAAAGAGAGAGAAAATGATCGTTACATATCACATCAAGGTTTCGAACAGATCGTAGACACGATTATTTGAACGCTCGTTGACGCGTCGATCGCGAGTAAACACTAATTGCCGGCTGGCACGAGCTTGACAATCGGCGATAATTAATCCAGATTTCGGCGTCGACCTTGCGTCCACGACGATCAATGGGTGCTTCCAACTCCCATGAATTCGATTTCGTCCTATACTCTATTACAAACATGCATACAAACATATATATACGCATACATGAACAAACACACACACATATATATATATATATATATATATNACACACACACATATATATATATATATATATATATGAACATACATACAGGTATATATATATATATATATATATAGAGAGAGAGAGAGACAGAGAGAGAAAGACATACGTAAATAAAATACAAATATGTATATAGGTGTAAACTGAATCATCGAAACGATGATTCAACGAATAATCGCGATGAGAAATTTTTCTCCGAATAGAATGGTGAATGATTAAAATACAGAGGGAATATTGTATAGAAATACTCATACTAACTTACGGGATATAACAACTTTCGTATATGTGTTTGCGTGCACGCGTGTATGTGTGTGTTGTATGCTGTTTTACCATGCGATACGTTTCGACAAGAGAAATTCACTCTCTCTCTCTCTGTTTCTCTCTCTCTCTCTGTTTCTCTCTTTCTCTCTTTCACTCTTTCTCTCTTTCTCTCTCTTCCCGGTTCGCATTTCCGATTCTATAAATGAAATCCTCTTATCGAGAGTCAATATATTTCATCATTGACGCTTTATGCGAGATCTCGACCCATGAACGACCATCGTTTTGTCGCAATAAATATCGAAAAGCCACGAGAGAGACTGCGGCTACGACTGGATCAAAAAAAAAAAATAACAAAACAAAACACAGAGAACAAAACAAAAATAAAAAAATAAAATAGGAAAAAAAAATAAATGAATAAAATAGAAGAGACAGAGACATAGAAAAAGAGAGAGAAAGAGAAAGAGAGAGAATAAAAAGAAAAAAACGAGACAGAAATGATATGTCAAAAAAAAAAAACAACAACAAGAAAATGAAAAAAGAGGGAGGGAGTAAATAAAAAAAGAAGGAAACCTTTTCGTTGGATAGAATTCACTTGCGCCATTTTAAATGGGAACACTGTATGGTGGTCGTCCACGTAGTAGAAAATTCACCATACGTGACTCTTTCCAGGACGACACACGCCAATCAGGATTTTCAAATTTCACGTTCCACGGTAATTACGAGCCTGGTGCGCGTCATCTTTCTCCCCCATCGTTTTACTCTTTTTCTTTTTCTCTCCCTCTCTCTCTCTCTATATATATATATATATATATGCTCGTTACTTCCATCTTTTTCTAGCTGTCCGTCTATTTATCTAACTCTCCATCTCTTTCTACACTTCATCTCGCTCTAATGCGTGTACGTTTACTGCACGTGACACAATTCGTTCGTTAACCGCGTGAAATAATAATTATCCCCGTGTGTAGCCCTGGGCGATCACTCGAGCTCATTCGACAGGAGGAACCATGTATGCGTTCTCTGATATTGTGTGTTGACATATATATATATATATA
>NW_014570267.1:16079-18461 GCF_001313835.1 Polistes canadensis
ATAAATATGCATTTTCGTGTATACATATAAAACGTTATTGTATCACATATGTGTTATAATACAAACACATTTATGTATGCGTATTCGTATATATACATTCGTATGATTGTTTGTCTGTTTATGTGTGTATATATAGGATATATAGAAATTTATATATGTGTACAGACAATCAGCTTGAAAATTGATAAATCTTTCCTGCGGGCTAACGTTCGTGTTAAACGCGTGAATGTCGAGATAAACGGTTGATGATCGAGGGAAATGATCGATGCGATGAATGATCGAGCCAGTGACAAGCGGTTATAAACGCGTTCTCATGATATAGTTTAAAAGCATGAAATTTTGTACATGTAATGTTACGCTATCGTGTTTAGAAGCGCGCATCTTTGTATTTTATTATTATTATTATTATTATTATTATTATTATTTTGTTCCTCGTTAGTGTGAGTATTAATCAGGGATGCCACAAATTCTATAACGATACTTCGATATCATTCAGAAATAATATCGATCATATCTTATATATTATCTTAAAATAATTTTCAAACAAAACAAAATATACAATTTATTAAATAACAAATAAAATATATTCATTTCAATATGTGATCGTATTTAATATTTTAATTACTTATCAATAATATATTTTACATTTCTTTTTAATTATTCTACACACACACATCAAAATTATTTATTAATATTGTAAAAATAATTACGCGAACAATTGCACGTACAAAATCATGCATCTCATAAAACGTATTAATAAAAATACAACAAAGGAAACAAAATATAATTACTAACGATATTAAAACATGTAAAAAAGTTTCAAATGTCATCGATAGAAGTCGACTTTGTAAAAATGATTGAATCTCATTGGCGGAAAATAAACGTTGTATAGTTCTAAGAGACCTGGGTGGTGGTGGTGCACTCCACTGATGGAGAAACGATCGCGTTCGACGAACGTGTAACACTCGTAACTTCGTTTTAGAATTTCATCGACGTCGATTAACCCAGATACGCTTCAGGGCCAAGTGGAACCGCAGCCGGGAGGGTATAAAGTTTAATAGTTTATTTAGTAGTTACTTGCACCGAAACGTTCTAAATAGCAATGCACGCTTTACCACTCTGAACATATAACGCGTTAGAGTATAGGGGGGGGGAGGGTAAGTGGGGGAGAGGGTGTTACAACGGTATAGAATAGGGGTGATAGGCGTTGTTACTATCGTTTCATTCCCGATGTGATAAGGTACAACTTGTACAATGATTCTTGAACAAATCATTCAAATTTAACATACAACTTCGATGTACACCTACAAGTTATTGGCATTGTACAATACATATCAGACAATCTTATTGAAATGTGTGAAAGTTTGAAAAGTTTAATTAAATCGTTTAGGTTGTTTTTAATTGAACGAGTGTGTGACAAGGAAATTTATTTATTTGACATAATTTGTGTTTGCTTTTGAATGTATGCCTAATAGATATTACATTGTACGATACAAATGTGATAATCGTTTTGGATTGTATGAAAAGTATTAGTTAAATCGTTTTGGTGTGTGTGTGTGTTAATGTAACGAGTACGTGCATACACACGAGTGGAAAGATGTTTATATCATTTTGTATTTTAATTTATCATAATTTTATGAATTTCTTCTTGTTGTATTTATTTTTTTATTATTTCTCCACGAGTACGATGATAATATTATGTTTATCGGTGTGTATATAAAGTAAAGGTCGACAGTATCTCTGAACGATAAATGTTACAAAATGAAATGGTTGGAAATTTGATACCGAAAATAATTGGAATTTGAGTGTTTAATCGTGAAAATCATGGGGGAAACGATGAAACTCCAACGTTTTCTACAAAATCGACCTGTTTTGATCGTTTTACTCTCTCTCTCTCTCTTTCTCTTTGGGAATAGGTGTATACATATATATATATATGTGTGTGTCTGTGTGTATCTCTTTCTCTTGAAATCGTCGGTTTCCGGGCGGATATATCACGGATACGTCGGCCTGCGATAATGTTCGATTAGCGCTATATATGATATAAATAATTTGCATTGTCCCTCTCGCGTCAGCGGTAAAGTCGACAATAATGCGTCGCGATCGTTCCCGTATTGCACCTACCTTGCGCAAAACCGCGTACATTATCCGATACTAACGGGATTTGTGAATGACACGATAAGCATTCGCGAATACAGAGGAGGAAATAATATGGATCGTTATAAACGAATACGTGTGTATATGTAATTTAGGATATTAATATAATAATATTGTAATTTTAGTTGACCAACAAATTTTATGAATATTGTTTTATATTCGATATTCTCTAATATTTGTATTTGATCCTATAAAAAATAATGAATTATAATGTTTTATATAATT
>NW_014570267.1:19114-24537 GCF_001313835.1 Polistes canadensis
TTATACATATGTAAATAATATATTCGAAAAATAATATATTTGTGATTAAAGTATATGTAAAAATATAATACATAATTTAAAAGAATATTTGTATATGTATCTTATAGCACGGAATAATTTTACATTGGTAATAAATAAAATGTAAAAAGAAAACATAGAAGAAATCAAGTACATTAGTATAATATATAAAACGAACATTGAAAAATCTTCAATATTTGAATTATCATCGAATAATACATTTCTTCCGAAACTTTCCTATATTTATTCTTTCATTCATTAAATCGTGTATTGTGTCTATAATTATTTAAATTATTATTTAATTATATAATTATATTAATATTTAAACATTTTCAATTTTGAAATACACAATATTAATCATATATTAAAATTTATTTATTTAAATTAGAAAATATATAAGAAAATATTTAAAAAAAAAGAGAATTATTGATCTATTTCAACGAATATCGTTTAAGAAAGTTCAGACAACGTCAAAATGACGAAACGACATAACGAAAACGACAAGAACGATGAATCGGAAGTTAGCTCGGACCAATGTCAGAAATTAATGGAATCTGCCCAGTACGTGTAAGTTCTCTTTAAACGTATTCGATGCTGTCAACGAATTCCTCGATAGTAGTTCTCTCTCATTAAATGGTTTTGTAACGGGATTCTGTTAAACCGAGAAAATGAGACAGGACGTCTCTTCTGAGTGTTTAGACATTGATCAAAATTCTAACATTATTATTATAATGATACATATTTTCATAGAACTATTGATATCAACCGTCATTTACAAAAGTTTTAGACAATTATTTTTTGTTTCTCATTTGTGTATCAGGGGTATATCATGTTTTTGTATTATTTATCGATTACCATGATACTTGGGTTGATTAAACAAATTTTCCGTATTATCATACAATGAAAACACGTGTTTTTTCTTTTATTTTATATCAAACTTTTTCCCAAATAATTTTTATACCGTTTCGCGTTCGATATTTATTTTATTACCGATATCACGATTTTTACTGTATCAGTAAATTAATTTTTTGTTATTATTTAATCGACTATTTCAGAAAAAGATACATCCTCGGCTGAAATATTATATAAATAATATTTGCATGAAAATTTTCGAATCAAAAATGCATTTGACCAGTTTTGTGTAACATCTACCAATACTGCATCACGTTTACAAATATTACTCATTGTTTTAATATTTTTTTTGTAAACAATTGTCCAAATGTATCGAATTTTTGTTTATTTTCAATACGCAACGGTTAAATCGAATAAACAAATGTTGCGAATGTTTTTTTTTATTTTTGACTTTATGATAAGGTATAATTTCAATTGCACGTTGAAAATATCGAAAGATTGTATTATCGGAATTATATGATCTTGAATCATTCTCAAAAAATATGAAGAAAATTTTAACCCAATCCAATATACATTTTTAAGCCTTTATTATGCATCAAAGTGGAATTGTTCATGCGGAGAGCCTTTGCCAATTTTACTCTACTTTTCAAGAACTGTTTATGTGTATATATATATATATGCATACAGATACATATATATTTCTTTTTATTCAGCCACAATCGGTCGTGTATGCGAAAAGTACATAAACGGATAGGTCCATGGAGATGGATAAAGATCTTTTCAAAGCAGAAACGTCTTTTTTCTTCCTTTTCTATAAGAGATAAAAATAGAAAGAAAAAGATAGTAAATGCTTTTTGGCAGAATTCCAAAATTTCTTATAACGCGGAGGGAGAAAAATGTGCAACTCTGTATCGACTCTTTTATCGTTTGATATACACGACTTTATTATTTTTTTATTTATACGATCTATACATTTCTTTTTTTTATGTCACTTAATTTCAAATAAAAATGGTGTTACCTTGTATCGTCATTCCGATTATATTTTTTATTTTTATTGCATCGAATAATCAATCAAAAATATTCGTCAATGATAATATAAAATAATGTAAAGTTTATAATAAAATTTATTTTTCAAATTACAATTAAATGTAGATATATATATAACCATCAATTTAATAATAGTTTAATATAAAACAATTAATTATAAATAATAATAATAATAAAATGAAACCGTGAAACCGAATAGAAATTCTAATACAATATTACGAAAAAACAAAATTTGAACAGAAAATTAATAAAAAAAAAAAAAAAACAAACAAAACCAGAGTCGGTGATACGTAAAAAATGTTAATCACAGTGGCGTATTAATTTACAGTAGCATTCCTTATTAAACGATATTAGAAACGGTTCTTAAGTTTCTCGAGTATTTTCGCAAATAGTTTTTAACGAGTCACACCGTGAAAAAAAAAGGTGGGGTAAAGGTTTAATAAAGAAAAAAAAAAAAAGAAAAACTATAAAAAGTCCAAGTGCAATCATAAGCATAAAGAAAAACCTAAGCAAAACTATAGAGCATCGTATCATTAATATCGTTTCAGCTACAGTTTTATGAAGCTTATCTCGACTAAAGTCGTGGCAAACACTTCGAAAAGCTCGTAATTTTTCGACCTACCGTTTTCCACCTCTTCATCCCCCCCTCCCCATTCCTCCTCACTTCTTCCTCTTTCAATTATTTCTCTCTTTTTTATTCTCTCTTTCTATTTTTCTCGTCACATGCTACGCCTGGTATGCTCGTTGTCGTTATTGCATTACAAAGCTTTTCGCGTCGCATTAACTCATAAAGCTTGCACGCTTGTAAGCATGTGTTTGTACGTACGTGTACGTATCTCTCTCTGTGTGTGTAATAAGTGTATACGACAAATGCGAATTTGTGTTTGTCTATAAGTTTCGTAGCAGTGTTCGGTAGCAATGTGTGTATATACACATAACCATTCAAAGCATATATCGTGACTACTAAGAGAGAGAGAGAGAGAGAGAGAGAGGGAATTGCAATCGATCGTAAAACGCGAAGTTTAAAAGTAGAACTTTTTTCCTGTTCGTTTATAAGAACTACGATACGAACGCGGATATCTTTTATTGCAACATAATTATCTGTTCTGTCACATTTCTTTTTCAACTGGATATATTGTATATGTACATATGTTAGATATGTACGTTTTGAAAACTACACCTGCTTTATATTCTGTCAGTCACTGATTTCATTCTATTTAATATGTGTCAGGTTATACTTAAAAATAGTATTTATTTGAAATAAAACTTTTTCTTTTCGGAAAGGGTAACGAACAGTTTTTTCAAACGAGAAACTAAAAGTGTGTTATCATGAGTGATTGATTTAAATAATTCAAATAATTCGTTTTGCTTTTACAAAAATAGATAGTAAGAAAATAAAATTAACATATTTTATAAGTAAAAATAGAAAGAAATGTTATAGAAACGTGAACTTATAAGTATTTTATTAAAAAGTCATAACACGTACGGAATATGCTAATAAAATTTTTCAAGAAAATATTAAGATACGTACTCTGTAGTAATTTAATACGAATATGTGTTATAATTAAACTTATCCAAAATTTGAGATATACATTTAAACAATAATTTTTAAACAATTTCAATCAAATAATCGATATACTCATAAATATATTTATTCATTCTCTAAATTTCCTAACAATTAAATATATGTAATATATATCTTAATATAGATATATGCATTTTTATTAGGCTTATCAAAAATTAAACACATTACATTTAATAATTATTTCAATCGAAGAAGAATTAAAATAATCGTCATTTAAATATTAAGAAATAAATAATAATCTATCTTTAAAAATGTAAAACATTGATCAGTAAAAGAAAGTAACTTCCATACGTTCGTTTAATGTCTTTCTTTTTTATTTCTAGAAGCTTATTTTGTATAACACGTGTATTTAATTTTTATTTTTATCTATACTAATGATTAAATACGTTTGAATATACATTGAGAACAAGAAATACATGCGAAAGCGAGATCAAAGTCAAACGTTGTCGAACGTTGGCAATGTATACACGTGATCTTTCATCTAGTACGCATATATAAACATTTAGGCATTGCCTTATAAGGTAAATAGGAGGGGAGAGGTGACTCGACTACGTCATCGCTCACTTTGTTTCCGGACAGCAACGTGACAGGTCTCAACTAATTCCGCTTCCGTGTAAATAATTATTACTGTATAATTAAATAATATTTCATTAAATAATTTGATATCTAATTAAATCACATTTGATTAACAGATTGATGCAGTCATAATCGATGGTGTGAATGCATTGAAATTAGGTAACAAGATTTGTAATTAGAATTATATGATCTTATATTTTTCTATGGTTTCACACAAATTTTTACCATAATCTGTCATTCTTTTTATGGTTTCAGAAAGGCGTATGCAATCATCTCATTGTTTCCATCGTTTCAGAAAGACGTTCACCATCGTTCCATGGAAATTATACTAATCAATGGTGGTGTAGTAAACGTGCATATATATTTCTTTATTTCTTTTCTTTTATTTTATAATGGATCTCCGACGCAGCAACCTCCCCGTGGTGAGATCCGGTAACCGATATTGCTTACGGTGTCCATAGAATTTATATGGTGCAACGTAAGCACTGTCGGGCCAATGGCTGACGTTCGATGCATTAGAAAATTTTAACTTCTCGTTTTATTAATTAATTCTAATGCAAATGAAATGATATATTGAATTAATTATTTAATTACGCGTTGCAATTGTTGTTTAAATCTTATTCATTTTATATTTTTTATATTATATTATATTAAATTCACATAAAAATAATTCAAGACACATTCAATCGATTCTAATTATTGTTCAAATGATTATATATAAATATTGTATCTTGTTGAGTTTTATATTAATGCTATATATATTGTTTCCTATAGGTATTAACGCAATTGGTATACTTCTGTAAAAATAACCCTATCGCGATTAAATTTATTTATTGAAAGATAGAATGCAACGCGATATTTTCTCGTTTGTATTTTATCTTAATTTTTTTATGTAGCTTACAAGTTTGTGGCTACATCTATTGAATATTTTTTTATTAATAATTAAAGCATATAAAAATAGTAGCACGATTCCAGAATTTTTGGAATACGTAGTTTAAAAAATTGAATTATAATACAATTATTATCTTTTTTATTAGTAACATAATAAATAAACAGAAGTACGCTACGACTTGCTTTAACAAAACTTTGATTTTCAGAGCTTCAGTTGCGATTGCGTGCAATGCAATCTTAGAGTTAGTGTTTGTTTCGAAATATGTGTTGCACTTTTTGTATGCAATTGCATAGATTGCTTTAAAAGTAATTCAATCGTTATTTAAAATCAATGCAAGAATTTGTTMAAATATTCTTGTTAAAAAAACAATTTGCTCGGTACGCGATTAGAATCATTAACACACTTTCGGCCAATTCGGTAGAAGAGGATTTGCGTAACGATTAAAATATTGTC
>NW_014570268.1:0-5929 GCF_001313835.1 Polistes canadensis
AGACGCTGATTGGGCAGGTGATAGTTCAGATAGAAAGTCAACAACAGGATATGCAATTAGATTATATGGAAACTTGATCTATTGGAAATCGCGAAAACAGAAGTGCATTACCAAAGCGTCAACATATGCCGAATATGTAGCATTATCGGAATTGGTAACTGAAGTTAAATATATAAAGGAACTAATAAAAGTATTTGAAATTGAAATGGAAAAACCGATTAAAATATACGAAGATAATTCAGGGGTAATATTGCAAAGTACGGTAATTTTACGAAAAACTCAAAAAACATTGAAATTCACTATCACTATGTACATGAGAATGTAGAACAAAAGACTATCGAGGTAATTAAAGTAGACTCCGAAAATAATCTAGCAGATATGTTTACAAAAGCGTTATGTAGAGATAAGTTTGAAAAATTTAGAAGAATGTTAAATTTAAAGTAAAGTTGTATTTGAAATGATAATAAATGATAGTGGGATATAGTATAAAGGTAAGGAAGCGTGTTGAGTATGGTACCTTTATACTATAATCTATACACATATGTATATATATATGAATGTGTGTCGAGAGCCTATGGTAGGGAGCTACATTGTAGCCAGCATGCGTGTGCACGTTCAGTTGTTAGAAAGTAAGCGGCCAGTTGTAACACTTAGAATGTAAGAAATTAATATAGAATTATAATTAATAGTTATTTTTAGAGTTTATTAACCCACAACTATTTTATTTAATCCACCAAACATCAACAGTTATAAAGAATTTTTTTAGAAATCATAAAGCTTTCAACTATTATTTAATCCAGAAAGCAGCGATAATTTCTTTTTAATATATTAAAAATTGTCTAGCGACGGTAAAATTGTGCTATTAGGATCTAAACAGAATAGATATCAAGTTGACTACTATCGAGTTTCGTCAAAAAAAAGTTAAATTCTAAACGTTAAGTGACCAAAAAAAATTGTAATCAAACTCCTTCCCTTGAACTGCAATTGTTAAAATATGATTAATATTTGCTAGGTTTTATCGGAATTAATAGTTTTTATTTGTAAGTTTACGCTTTAAAGCTGGGAAGAAAACGTTTCCTAGCTTCTGTTAAATATTACTTTTTTAGAATTTTATAGATTTTACCTACGATTTAATCTAGAAAGTAGCAAAAATTTCTTTGTTATATATTAAGAAACTTTTAACGATGGTAAGATTGTGCTATTAGAAACTAAACAGAATGTATGTCAGGTTGAAAACATTAGAATTTCGTTAAAAGAGAATTGTATTCTACACGTAAAGTAACCCAAAGAATTTGTAATAAAATGATGTTTTCTTTTTTTTTGGAATGCACTTGGGGAAATATGAATGATATTTGCAAGATTTTATTAGACTTAACAATTTTTATTTCTTAGTATACGCTTTAAATCTTGAAAGAATATGTTTTACAGCTTTTGTTATATAGCATCTTCTTAGAAATCTGATAGTTTTCAACTATTATTTTATCCAGAAAGCAGCAAAAATTTTTCCGAAATTTATTGAAATATTTTTAGTGATGGAAAAAATGTGCTATTTGAAATTAAATAGAATGAATGTCAGCTTGACTACACTGGAATTTAGTTAAAAGAGAATAGAATTTTACACGTAAAGTAACCAAAACAATTTGTAATAAAATTATTATTTCTTATTAACAGAATTTTTAAAATATAAATTATATTTGCTAGATTTTATAGGACTTTCTACTTTCTATTTGTAAGTATAAGCTCTAATAAATCAAAGAAACCGTTTTATAGCTTTTGTTATTAGCACTTCTTTAGAAATCCGATAAATATTAACTACTACTTAATCCAGAAGGCAGCGAAAATTTTTTTTGTTATAATACCAATTTTCAGCGAGAGTAAAAATGTGCTATTAGAAACTAAACATAATTAATGTCAGGTTGACTTTTATCGAGTCTTGTCAAAAAATGGTAAAATTTTACACGAAAAGTAACCAAAAAAAGTTGTAATAAAAGAAGTTGTACTCTTTTTATGGACTGCAGTTAAGGAAATATAAATGATATTTGCTAGATAATAACGGACCCAACACTTCTTATTTGTTAGTATACGCTTTAAAACTTAAAAAAAGCGTTCTTTATATACTACCTTTTTAGAAATCTGATAGTTTTTAACTATTATTTTTTTCAGAAATCAGCTAAAGTTTCTTTTAAATATAAATTTGAAAATTTTTAGCGACGGAAAAAATGTACTATTCGAAACTTAACAGTTCTAATAGCACATTTTTACCTACGCAAAATATTTTTTAATATATTTAAAGGAAATTTTCGCTACTATGTGAATTAAATCTTAGTTAAAATTAATAAAATTTCTATAAAAGCGGTATTTACCAGAGGCTATGAAACGTTTTCTTTCAAGCTTTAAATGGTATACTTACAAATAAAAAGTGTTAAGTCCGAAAAAATTTGGCAAATATCGTTTATATTAAAACTTTTGCAGTCAAAAAAAGAGAAAAAATCATTTTATTACGAATTTTTTTTGTTAGCTTACGTGTAGAATTCAATTCTTTTTCGACGAAATTCGATTGTAGTCAACCTAACATCCATTCTGCTTATTTTTCTAATAGCACACTTTTACCGTCGCTTAAAATTTTCTAATATATTTAAAAAGAAATTTTGGGATCTTTCTGGAATAAATCGTAGTAAAAATCTAGAAAATTTCTATAAAAGTGCTATTCAACAGACGCTATAAGACGTTATTTTTCAAGCTTTTAAGCGTATACTTACAAATAGTAAATGTTAAGTCCGAAAAAATTTGGCAAATATCATTTATATTTAGACTACAGCAGTAAAAAAAAAAATATCATTTTATTACGACTTTTTCTAGTTAATTTACGGGTAGAATTAAATTATCTTTCGACGAAACTCGATTGTAGTCAACATGACATCCATTCTGTCTTGTTTCTGGTAGCACATTTTACCGTCACTAAAAATTTTTTATTATATTTAAGAAAAATTTTCGGTGCTTTCTAAATTTAATAATAGTTGAAAACTATCAGATATATAAAGAAGGGCTATATAAAAAAAGCTATAAAACGTTTTCTTTCAAGTTTTAAAGCGTATACTAACAAATAAAAAGTGTTAGGCAAAATATAATCTAGCAAATAACATTTATATTTCAACAACTGCAGTCAAAAAAAAGGGAAAAAATTAGTTTATTACAATTTTTTTGGTTAATTAACGTGAAGAATGTAATTCTTTTTTCAACGAAATTCGATTGTAGTAAACTTGACATCCATTCTGTTTTGTTTCTAGTTGCACATTTTTACCGTCGCTTAAAATGTTTTAATATATTTAAAAAGAAATTTTTGCTACTTTTTAGGGTAAATCGTATTTAGTAACTATAAAATTTCTTAAAAAGTGCTATTTAACAGAAGCTATGAGACGTTTTCTGTCAAGTTTTAAAGCGTATACTTACAAATAAAAGGTGTTAAGTTCGACAAAATTTGGCAAATATCATTTATATTTAGACAAAAGCAGTAAGAAAAAAGTAAAAATATCATTTAATTACAACTTTTTTTGATTACTTTACGTGAAGAATTCAATACTTTTTCAACGAAACTCGATAGTAGTAAACCTGACATCTATTTCGTTTCGTTTCTAGTAGCACATTTTTACCTTCGCTAAAACATTTTAAATATATTTAAAAAATAATTATCGCTACTTTCTGGAATAAATTGTTGGTAAGAACTATGAAATTTCTAAAAAAGTGCTTCATAACGAAAGATATAAAACGTTTTCTTCGAAGTTTTAAAGCGTATTCTTACAAATAAAAAGTGTAAAGTCCGAAAATATTTGAATAACATCGTTTTTATTTGGACTACTGCAGTCGCAGAAAATAAAAAGAATTACTTTATTAAAGCTTTTTTTTGTTACTTCACGTGTAAAATTCAATTTTCTTTCACAGAAACTCGATTGTAGTAAACATGACATCTATTCTGTCTTATTTCTAATAGCAAATTTTACCGTCGCTAAAAATTTTTCAATTAGTTTATAGAAATTTTCGCTGCTTTCTATATTAAATAATTGTTAAAAACTATTAGATATCAGAAGAAATGCTATATCACAGAAGCTATAAAACGTTTTCTTTCAAGTTTTAAAGCGTATACAAACAAATAAAAATTGTTAGGTCTAATAAAGTCTAGCAACTAACATTAACATTTAAACAACTGCAGTCTAAAAAAAAGGGAAAAATCATTGACCTACGACTTTTTTTGTTACTTTTCGTGAAGAATTCAATTCTTTTTCAACGAAACTCGATTGTAGTTAACCTGTCATCCATTCTGTCTTGTTTCTAATAGCACATTTTACTATCTCTAAAAATTTTTCAATATATTAAAGAAAAATTTTTGCTGCTTTGTAGATTAAATTATAGTTGAAAACTATCAGATACATAAAGAAATGCTATATATCAAAAACTAGAAAACGTTCTCTTTCAAGTTTTAAATCGTATACTAACAAATAAAAAGTGTTAGGTCTAATTAAATCTAGCCAACAACATTTATATTTCAAAATGCAGTCCAAAAAATTGAAATAATCATTTAATTACAACTTTTTTTGGTTACTTTACGCTAAGAATTCAGTTCTTTTTTAACGAAACTCGATTGTAGTAAACCTGACATTTATCCTGTTTTGTTTTTAGTAGCACATTTTTGCTGTCGCTAAAAATTTGTTAATATATTAGAAAGAAGTTTTTGCTAATTTCTGGATTAAATCGTAGTTAGAAACTATAAAATTTCTAAAAAAGTGCTATACAACAAAAGCTATAAAACGGTATGTTTGAAGTTTTAAAGCGTAAACTAACAATAAAATGTTTTATGTCCAATAAAATTTTGAAAACATCATTTATATTGGGACTACTGCAGTCAAAGAAAGGAAAAAGAATTATTTTATTACAACTTTTTCTGGTTACTTTAAATGAAAAATTCAATTTTCTTTCGACGAAACTCGATTGAAGTCAACCTAACATCCATTCTGTCTTGTTTCTAATAGCACATTCTACTATCTCTAAAAATTATTTAATATATTAAAGAATAATTTTTGGTACTTTCTAAATTAAATAATAGTTGAAAACTATTAGATATATAAAGAAGTGCTGTATTAAAAAAGCTATAAAACGTTTTCATTCAAGTTTCAAAGCGTATACTAACAAATAAAAAGTGTTATGTGCAATAAAATCTAGCAAATACTATTTATATTTCAACAACTGCAGTCCAAAAAAGGGAAAAAATCATTTTATAACAAATTTTTTTGGTTACTTTACGTAAAGAATTCAATTATTTTTTAACGAATCTCGATTGTAGTAAACTTGACATTTATCCTGTTTTGTTTTTAGTAGCACATATTTGTCGTCGCTAAAAATTTTGTAATATATTAGAAAGAAATTTTCGCTACTTTCTGGATTAAATCGTAGTTAGAAACTATAAACATTCTAAAAAAGTGCTATATAACAAAAGCTTTAAAACGGTATCTTTGAAGTATTAAAGCGTATAATAACAAATAAAAAGTGTAAAGTCTAATAGAATCTAGCAAATAACATTTAAATTTCAACAACTGCAGTCCAAAAAAAGGAAAAAAATCATTTTATTACAACTTTTTTTGGTTACTTTACGTGAAGAATTCAATTATTTTTCAAAAAAACTCGATTGTAGTAAACCTGACATTCATTCTGTTTTGTTTCTAGTAGCACATTTTTACCGTTGTTAAGAACTTTTTATTATATTTAAAAAGAAATTTTTGCTACTTTCTGGATTAGTTCGTAGTTGGAAACTATAAAATTTCTAAAAAAGTGATATATAACAAAAACTATTAGGTGGACAAATAAGTTTCCGCCGTTTTAATGTAGATAGCGCGGCGCGGAGTTTCCGTTAACTTTCGCAGATGATATCCTGCTTAAA
>NW_014570268.1:6007-6745 GCF_001313835.1 Polistes canadensis
AAAATGTCCAAATTGGAGCCAAATAAGCGTTATTTGCGGGAAATATTAGTTTACTTCTTTAGTATAAAGAAATCTGCTGCTGAGGCGCATCGATTGCTCGTAGAAGCATATGGTGGGACTGCTTTGAGTGAGAGAACGTGTCGTGAGTGATTTCAAAAGTTTAAAAACGGTGATTTCGACGTAGAAAACAAAGATCGCAGTGGAAGACCAAAAATCTACGAGGATGCAGAATTGGAGGAAATATTGGAGGAAGATTCATCTCAAACACAAAAAGAACTTGCTGTAACATTAGAAGTCACTCAGCAAGCAGTCTCACATCGTTTAAAATCATTCCAATGATTAATAAACAAGGAAATTTGGTTCCGTACGAATTAAAGCCTAGAGATATTGAACGCCGATTATGCTTAAGTGAAATACTGCTGGCTAGACATAAAAAAAAGGGTTTTTTACATCGTATCATCACTGGTGACGAGAAATGTATACATAATGATAATCCAAATAGAAGAAAATCGTGGGGATTACCAAGCCATGCGTCAAAATCAACAGTAAAACCGAATATTCACGGAAAAAATTTCATGCTGTGTATTTGGTGGGATCAGCTAGCTGTAGTGTATTATGAGTTGCTTAATCCGAGCGAAACAATCACCAGAGCCCTCTATCGAACACAATTAATGAGATTGAGCCGAGCTCTGAAGAAAAAACGCCCTTAATACTATTCAAGACACGAAAAAATTATTC
>NW_014570268.1:9479-11203 GCF_001313835.1 Polistes canadensis
CTTTACGTGTAGAATTCAATTCTTTTTCAACGAAACTCGATTGTAGTAAACCAAACATCTATTCTTTTTAGTTTGTAGTAGTTTATTTTTACCGTTGCTAAAAATGTATTATTATATTTAAAAAGAAATTTTCGCTACTTTTTTGATTAAAGCGTAGTTAAAAGTTAAAAACAATCTAAAAAAGAGCTATATACCAGAAGCTATAAGAAATTTTCTATCAAGTTTTAAAGCGTATAATAATAAATAAAAAGTGTTCGATCTAATAATATCTAGCATATATCATTTATTTTACAGCAACTGCAGTCGAAAAAACCAAAAAAAAATCATTTTATTACATCTTTTTTTATGTACTTCACGTGTAGCATTGAATTATATTTCGACCAAATTCGATTGTAGTAAACCAAACATCTTTTCTGCATAGTTTCTAAAACACATTTTAACTTTCGCTAAAAAATTGTTAATATATTTAAAAAGAAATTTTTGCTACTTTCTGGATTATAACCGTAGTTAAAAACTATAAAATTTCTAAAAAAGAGCTATGTAACAAAAGCTATAAAACGTTTGCTTTCAAGTTTTACAGCGTATACTAACAAATAAAAAGTATTATGTCCAGTAAAATCTAGCATATATCATTTATTTTACAACAACTGCAGTCGAAAAAAAACAGAAAAAAATCATTTATTTCAACTTTATTTGGTTACTTCACGTAAAGAATTCAATTCTTTTTCAACGAAACTCGATTGTAGTAAAGCAAACATCTATTCTTCTTAGTTTCTAGTAGTTTATTTTAACCGTTGCTAAAAATGTATTATCATATTTAAAAGAAAATTTCGCTACTTTCTGGATTGAAGCGTAGTTAAAAATTAAAAAGAATCTAAAAAAGTGCTATTTAACAGACGCTATGAAACATTTTCTTTCAAGCTATAAAGCTTATACTTGCAAATAAAAAGTGATAAGTCCGAAATATTTATGCAAACATCATTTATATTTAAACTACTGCAGTCAAGAAAAAGGAAAAAAATCATTTTATTACTAAATTTTTTGGTTGCTTTACGTGTAGAATTCAATTCTTTTTCGACGAAACTCGATTGTAGTAAACCTGACGTCCATTCTTTTTTATCTGTAGTAGCACATTTTTACCGTTGCTTAAAATGTTTTATTATATTTAAAAAGAAATTATTGCTACTTTTTAGATTAAAACCGTAGTTAAATACTATAAAATTTCTAAAAATGAGCTATATAACAAAAGCTATAAAAAGTTTGCTATCAAGTTTTAAGGCGTATACTAACAAATAAAAAGTATTATGTCCAATAAAATCTTGCATATATCATTTATTTACAACAACAGCAGTCGACAAAAACAGAAAAAAATCATTTCATTACAACTTTTTTTGGTCACATCATGTGTAGAAATCAATTATATTTTGAAGAAATTAGACTGTTGTCAACCAAACATTTATTCTGTTTAGTTTCGTGTATTTCATTTTTACCGTTGCTAAAAATGTATTATTATATTTAAAAAGAAATTTTTTCTACTTTCTGGATTTAATTTTTGGTAAAAACTATAAAAATTCTAAAAAAGAGCTATATAGCAAAAGCTATAAGAAATTTTCTATCAAGTTTTAAAGCAAAGTTGCGTCTTAGCATTCGAAGTGTACGGAAKTTCAGAGTGTTGATCCGCGTGTTTATAACTTTATTGTTTACATTGTACGTATAACGAATAA
>NW_014570268.1:15203-18143 GCF_001313835.1 Polistes canadensis
AAAAAAGTTTTAAAGCGTATACTAACAAATAAAAAGTGCTTGGTCTAATAATATCTAGCATATATCATTTATTTTACAGCATCTGCAGTCAGAAAAAACAAAAAAACATTATTTTATTACATCTTTTGTTATGTCACGTGTAGCATTTATTTATATTTCGACCAAATTCGATTGTAGTAAACCAAACATTTTTTCTGTATAGTTTTTAAAAGCACATTTTTACCTTCGCTAAAAAACTTTTAATATATTTASAAAGAAATTTTTGCTACTTTCTAGATTAAAGCGTAGTCAAAAATAAAAAACAATCTTAAAAAGTGCTATTTAACAGTCGCTATGAAACGTTTTCTTTCGAGGTTTAATGCGTATACTTACAAATAAAAAGTGTTCAGACGAACAAATTATGCAAACATCATTTATATTTAGACTAATGCTGTCAAGAAAAAGGAAAATAACATTTAATTACGACATTTTTTGGTTACTTTACGTGTAGAATTCAATTCTTTTTCAACGAAATTTGATTGTAGTAAACCTGTCGTCCATTCGTTTTTGTTTCTAGTAGCACATTTTAACCTTCGCTAAAAAATTTTTAATACATATAAAAAGAAATTTTCGCTACTTTCTGGATTAAAGCGTAGTTAAAAACTATAAAATTTCTAAAAAAAAAACTATATAACAAAAGCTATAAAACGTATTCTCTCAAGTTCTACAGCATATACTAACAAATAAAAAGTGTTATTGCTAATAAAATCTAGCATATATCATTTATTTTACAACAACTGCAGTCGACAAAAACAGAAAAAAATCATTTTATTACAACTTCTTTTGGTTATTTTACGTGAAAAATTCAATTCTTTTTCAACGAAACTCGATTGTAGTAAACCAAACATCTACTCTTTTTTGTTTGTAGTAGTTTATTTTTACCGTTGCTAAAAATGTATTATTATATTTAAAAAGAAATTTTCGCTACTTTTTTGATTAAAGCGTAGTTAAAAGTTAAAAACAATCTAAAAAAGTGCTATTTAACAGACGCTATGAAACATTTTCTTTCAAGCTATAAAGCGTATACTTGCAAAAAAAAGAGATAAGTCCGTAAGTTTTATGTAAACATCATTTATATTTGGACTACTGCAGTCAAAAAAAAACAGAAAAAAATCATATTTATTACAACTTTTTTTGGTTACCTTACGTAAAGAATTCAATTCTTTTTCAACAAAACTCGATTGTAGTCAACCTGACATCCATTCTGTTTGTTTCTAATAGCAAATTGTATTGTCGCTATAAAATTTTCAATATGTTTAAGTAAAATTTTCGCTGCTTTCTTGATTAAATTATTAGTAAAAACTACCAAATATCTAAAGAACTGCTGTAGAACAAAAGCTATAAAACATTTTCTTTCAAGTTTTAAAGCGTATACTTACAAATAAATAGTGTAAAGTCCGAATAAATTATTTAAACATTATTTATATTTGGACTACTGCAATCAAGAAACAGGAAAAAAATCATTTTATTACGACATTTTTTGGTTACTTTATGTGTAGAATTCAACTCTTTTTCGACGAAACTCGATCGTAGTAAACGTGACGTACATTCTTTTTTATTTGTAGAAGAACATTTTTACCGTTGCTAAAAATGTATTATTATATTTAAAAAGATATTTTCGCTACTTTCTGGATTAAATTGTAGTTAAAAACTATAAAATTTCTAAAAAAGAGCTATATAACAAAAGCTACAAGAAATTTTCTATCAAGTTTTAAAGCGTATACAATCAAATAAAATGTGTTTGGACCAATAAAATCTAGAATATATCATTTATTTACAACAACAGCAGTCGAGGAAAAAAGAAAAAAATCATTTTATTACAATTTTTTTTCGTCACTTCACGTGTAGAACTCAATTATATTTTAAAGAAATTCGATTGTAGTCAACCTGATATCAGTTCTGTCTTGTTTCTAATAGCACATTGTACCGTCGCTATAAAATTTTCAATATGTTTAAGTAAAATTTTCGCTGCTTTCTTGATTAAATTATTAGTAAAAACTACCAAATATCTAAAGAAATGCTGTAGAACAAAAGCTATAAAACATTTTCTTTCAAGTTTTAAAGCGTATACTAACAAATGAAAAGTATTAGGTCTAATAAAATATAGAAAACATCATTTATATTTGGACTACTGCAGTCAAGAAAAAGAAAAAAAATCATTTGATTACGACATTTTTTGGTTACTTTACGTGTAGAGTTCAATCTTTTTCGACGAAACTCGATTGTAGTAAACGTGACGTACATGCTTTTTTATTTCTAGTAGTTCATTTTTACCGTTGCTAAAAATGTATTATTATATTTAAAAAGAAATTTTTGCTACTTTTTGGATTATATTGTAGTTAAAAACTATAAAATTTCTAAAAAAGAGCAATATAACAAAGCTATAGGAAATTTTCTATCAAGTATTTAAGCGTACACTCACAAATAAAAATTTTTCGGTCCTATAAAATCTAGCATATATCATTTATTTTACAACAACTGCAGTCGAAAAAAACAGAAAAAAATCATTTTATTAAAACTTTTTTTGGTCACTTCACATGTAGAATTCAATTATATTTTGAAGAAATTCGACTGTTGTCAACCGAACATCTATTCTGTTTAGTTTCTAGTAGATCATTTTTACCGTTGCTAAAAAATTTGTAATATATTTAAGAAGAATTTTTCGCTACTTTCTGGATTAAAGCGTAGTTAAAAATTAAAAACAATCTAAAAAAGTGCTATTTAACAGCCGCTATAAAATGCTTTCTTTCTAGGTTTAAAGCTTATAGCTACAAATATAAAGTATTATGTCTAATAAAATCTACCATATTTCATTTGTTTACAACAACAGCAGTCGAAAAAAACAGAAAAAAATCATTTCATTACACCTTTTTTTGGTTACTTTCCGTGAAGAATTTAATT
>NW_014570268.1:18907-19770 GCF_001313835.1 Polistes canadensis
TTTTCAAAGAAACTCGATTGCAGTAAACCAAACATCTATTCTGTTTAGTTTCTGGTAGTTCATTTTTACCGTTGCTAAAAATGTATTATTATATWTAAAAARAAATTTTCGCTACTTTCYGGATTAAAATGTMGTTAAAAATTAAAAACAATCTRAAAAAGTSCTRTTTAACAGACGCTATGRAWYGTTTTMTTTYMAKMTWTWAAGCKTATACTTRCAAATAAAAAGTKWWAAGTCMGAATGAATTWKGCMRACATCATTTATATTTGGACTACTGCAGTCAAGAAAAAGGAAAAAAATCATTTTTAGTACGACATTTTTTGGTTACTTTACGTGTAGAATTCAATTCTTTTTCGATGAAACTCGATTGTAGTAAACGTGACGTACATTCTTTTTTGTTTGTAGTAGCACATTTTTACCGTGGCTAAAAATGTCCTAATATATTTTAAATGAAATTTTTGCAACTTACTAGATTAAAACCGTAGTAAAACTATAAAATTTCTAAAATAGAGCTATATTACAAAAGCTATAAAACGTTTACTTTCAAGTTTTACAGCGTATAATAACAAATAAAACGTATTATGTACAATAAAATTTAGCATATATAATTTATTTACAACAACAGCAGACGAGAAAAACAGAAAAAAGTCATATTATTACAACTTTTTTTGGTCCCTTTACGTATAAAATTCATTTATATTTTAAAGAAATTCGACTGTTGTCAACCAAACATCTATTCTTTTTAGTTTCTAGTAGTTCATTCTTACCGATGCTAAAAATTTAATATTAAATTTAAAAACAAATTATTGTTACTTTCTGGAAAAGAACCGTAGTAAAAACTATAAAATTTCTAAAAAAGAGCT
>NW_014570268.1:20132-20616 GCF_001313835.1 Polistes canadensis
TCAAGTTTTACAGCGTATACTAACAAAAAAAAAATGTTATTGCTAAAAAAATCTAGCATATATCATTTATTTTACAACAACTGCAGTCAAAAAAAACAGAAAAAAATCATTTTATTTCCACTTTGTGTGGTTACTTTTCGTGAAGAATTCAATTCTTTTTCAACGAGACTCGTATGTAGTAAACCAAACATCTATTCTTTTTAGTTTCTAGTAGTTATTTTTTAACGTTGCTAAAAATGTATTATTATATTTAAAAAGAATCTTTCGCTTCTTGTTAGATTGAAGCGTAGTTAAAACTAAAAACAATCTAAAAAGTGCAATTAAACAGACGCTATGAAAAATTTTCTTTTAAGCTATAAAGCGTATACTTGCAAATAAAAAGTGATAAGTCCGAAAGATTTATGCAAACATCATTTATATTTGGACTACTGCAGTAAAAAAAAGGAAAAAAATCATTTTATTTTTAAATTTTTTGGTTGCTTTA
>NW_014570268.1:22821-24065 GCF_001313835.1 Polistes canadensis
AGTCAGAATGAATTTGGCCGACATCATTTATATTTGGACTACTGCAGTCAAGAAAAAGGAAAAAAATCATTTTTAGTACGACATTTTTTGGTTACCTCACGTGTAGAATCCAATTCTTTTTCGACGAAACTCGCTTGTAGTAAACCTGACGTCCATTTTTTTTTATTTGTAGTAGCACATTTTTACCGTTGCTAAAAATGTCTTAATATATTTAGAAAGAAATTTTGGCTACTTTCTGGATTAAAACCGTAGATAAAAACTATAAAATTTCTAAAAAGAGCTTTATAACAAAAGCTATAAAACCTTTTCCTTCAAGTTTCACAGCGTATACTAACAAATAAAAAGTACTATGTCCAATAAAATCTAGCATATATCATTTATTTACAACAACAGCAGTCGAGAAAAACAGAAAAAAATCATTTTTTTAAAACTTGTTTTGCTCACTTCACGTGTAGAATTTAATTATATTTTGAAGAAATTCGACTGTTGTCAACCAAACATCAATTCTGTTTAGTTTCTTGTAGTTAATTTTTAATGTTGCTAAAAATGAATTATTATACTTAAAAGAAATTTTGGCTACTTTCTGGATTGAAGCGTTGGTAAAAATTTAAATGAATCTAAAAAAGTGCTATTTAACAGACGCTATGAAACATTTTCTTTCAAGCTATAAAGCGTATACTTGCAAATAAAAAGTGATGAGTCCGAAAGATTTATGCAAACAATATTTATATTTAAACTACTGCAGTCAAGAAAAAGGAAAAAAATCATTTTATTACTACATTTTTTGGCTACTTTAGGTGATGAATTCAATTCTTTTTCAACGTAATTCGATTGTAGTAAACCTAAAGTCCATTCTTTTTTGTTTCTTGTAGCAAATTTTTACCGTTGCTAAAAAGTTTTCATATATTTAAAAAGAAATTTACGCTACTTTCTAAATTAAATCGTAGTTAAAAGCTATAACATTTCATAAAAAGAGATATATAACAAAAGCTATAGGAAGTTTTCTATCAAATTTTAAGGCGTATACAAACAAATGAAAAGTGTTCTGTCCAATAAAATCTTGCATATATAATGCATATTACAACAACTGCAGTCGAAGAAAACACAAAATAATCATTTTATCACATCTTTTGTTATGTACTTTACGTGTACCATTCAATTATATTTCGACAAAATTCGATTGTATTAAAACAAAAATCTTTTCTGTCTAGTTTCTAAAAGCACATTTTAACCTTCGCTAAAAA
>NW_014570269.1:0-1510 GCF_001313835.1 Polistes canadensis
AAAATAAATACAATCTAAAAAAGTGCTATTTAACAGACGCTGTGAAACGTTTTCTTTCAAGTTTTAAAGCGTATACTTACAAATAATAAGTGCTAAGACCAAAAAAACTATGCAAACATCATTTATAATTGGAATACTGCCGCCAAAAAAAAGTAAAAAAATCATTTAATTACTACATTTTTTAGTTACTTTACGTTTAGAATTTCATTCTTTATTGTCGAAACTTGATTATAGTCAACCTGACATCCATTCTGTAATGTTTCTAATAGCACATTGTACCTTCGCAGAAACTTTTCAATATATTTCAAAATAGATTTCACTGCTTTTTAGATTAATTATAAGTTAAAACTACTAAATATCTAAAGAAATGCTGTAGAACAAAAGCTATAAAACATTTTCTTTCAAGTTTTAATGTGTATACTAAGAAATAAAAAGTCTTTGGTCTAATAAAATCTAGTAAATAACATTTATAATTTAACAACTGCAGTCCAAAAAAAAAAAAAAATCATTTTATTACAACATTTTTTGTTTACATTACGTGAAGAATTCAATACTTTTTCGTCAAAATTCGATTGTAGTAAACCTGACGTCCATTCTTTTTTGTTTCTAGTAGCACATTTGTACTGTTTCTAAAAATGTATTATTATAATTAAAAAGAAATTTTCGCTACTTTCTATATTAAATCATAGTTATAATATAAATGCAATCTAAAAAAGTGCTATATATCAGACGTCATGAAACGTTTTCTTTCAAGCTTCAAAGCGTATACTTACAAATAATAAGTGTTAAGTCCCGAATAATTATGCTAATTTAATTTATATTATGACAACTGCAGTCTAGAAAAAGGAAAAAAATCATTTTATTACGATACTTTTTTATTACTTTACGTTTAAAATTCAATTCTGTTTCGTCGAAACTCGATTGTAGTCTACCTGACATGCTATTCTGTAATGTTTCTAAAAGCAAATTGTACCTCCGCTAAAAACTTTTCAATATTTTTAAGAAAAGTTTTTGCCGCTTTCTAGATTAATTAAAAGTAAAAACTAACAAATATCTAAAGAAATGCTGTAGAACGAAAGCTATAAAAAATTTTCTTTCAAGTTTTAAAGCGTATACTAAGAAATTAAAAGTGTTTGGTCTAATAAAATCTAGCAAATAACATTTATATTTAAACAACTGCAGTACAAAAAAAGAGAAAAAATCATTTTGTTACAACATTTTTTGGTAACATTACGTAAAGGATTCAATTCTTTTTTGTCGAAACTCGATAGTAGTAAACCTGACGTCCACTCTGTTTTGTTTCTAGTAGCACATTTGTGCCGTTGCAAAAAATGTATTATTATATTTAAAAAGAATTTTCCGATACTTTCTGGATTAAATCGTAGTTATAAAATAAATACAATATAAAAAAGTGCTATTTTACAGACGCTATGAAACTTTTTCTTTCAAGTTTTAAAGCGTATACTTACAAATAATAAGTGCTAAGACCGAAAAAATTATGCAAACATCA
>NW_014570269.1:2132-14902 GCF_001313835.1 Polistes canadensis
CATTTTATTACGAAATTTTTTTGTTACTTTACGTTTAGAATTCAATTCTTTTTCGTCGAAACTCGATTGTAGTCAACCTGACATGCCATTCTGTAATGTTTCTTATAGCAAATTGTACCTTCTCTAAAAACTTTTTATTATTTTTAAGAAAAGTTTTCGCTGCTTTCTAGAATAATTATAAGTAAAAACTACCAAACATCTAAAGAAATGCTGTAGATCAAAAGCTATAAAACATTTTCTTTTAAGTTTTAAAGCTTATACAATCAAATGAAAAGTGTTTAGTCCAATAAAATCTTGCAAATAACATTTATGTTTAAACAACTGCAGTACAAAAAACAGAAAAAATCATTTTGTTACAACATTTTTCTGTAACATTACTTAAAGAATTCAATTCTTTTTCGTCGTAACTCGATAGTAGTAAACCTGACGTCTATTCTGTTTTGTTTCTAGTAGCACATTTGTGCCGTTGCAAAAAATGTATTATTATATTTA
The DNA here is from genome assembly GCF_001313835.1 of Polistes canadensis. Taxonomy (NCBI): domain Eukaryota; kingdom Metazoa; phylum Arthropoda; class Insecta; order Hymenoptera; family Vespidae; genus Polistes; species Polistes canadensis. The sequence goes on from NW_014570269.1 coordinate 2,625, forward strand.
AAAAGATATTTCCGCTACTTTCTGGATTAAATCGAAGTAATAAATTAAATACAATCTAAAAAAGTGCTATTTAAAAGACCCAATAATACGTTTTCTCTCAAGCTTTAAAGCGTATACTTACAAATAATAAGTGTTAAGTCCGAAAGAATTATGCTTACCTAATTTTTATTTGGACTACTGCCGTCAAAAAAAAGGAAAAAAATCATTTTATTACGACTTTTTTTGGTTACTTTACGTTTAGAATTCAATTCTTTTTCGTCGCAACTCGATTGTAGTTAACCTAACATCCATTCTGTCTTGTTTCTAATAGCACATTGTACCGTCGCAAAAAACTTTTTAATATATTTAGGAAAAGTTTTCGCTGCTTTCTAGAATAATTATATTTAAAAACTACAAACATCTAAAGAAATGCTGTAGAACAAAAGCTATAAAACATTTTCTGTCAAGTATTAAAGCGTATACTAATTAATGAAAAGTGTTTTGACCAATAAAATCTAGCAAACAACATTTATACTTTACCAACTGCTTTCCAAAAAAAGAGAAAAAATCATTTTATTACAACATTTTTTGGTAACATTACGTAAAGAATTTAATTCTTTTTCAACGAAACTCAATTGTAGTAAACCTGACGTCCATTCTGTTTTGTTTCTAGTAGCACATTTTTACCGTTGCTAAAGATATTTTAGTATATATAAAAAGAAAGTTTTGCTACTCTCAGGATTAAAACTGTAGGTAAAAACTATAAAATTTTTAAAAAAGAGCAATAAAACAAAAGCTATAAAACGTTTTCTTTTAAATTTTAAAACGAATACTAAAGAATCAAAAGTGGTATTGTTAATAACATCTAGCATATATCATTTATTTTACAACAACTCCTGTCTAGAAAAACAAAAAAAAATCATTTTTTTACAACATTTTTTGGAAATTTCACGTTTAGAATTCAATTATATTTTGAAGTTATTCGATTGTAGTCAACAAAATATCTATTTTGTTTAGTTTCCAGTAGTATATTTTTACCGTTGTTAAAAATATATTACTATATTTAAAAAAAAATTTCCGCTACTTTCTGGATTAAATCGTAGTTATAAAATAAATACAATCTAAAGAAGTGCTATTTACCAGACGCAATGATACGTTTTCTTTCAAGTTTTAAAGTGTATACTAACAAATAAAAAGTTTTATTTCCAATAAAATCTGGCATATATCATTCATTTTACAACAACTGCAGTCAAAGAAAACAGAAAATAATTATTTTATTATTAGGATTACAAATAAGATCCGCCGTTTTATTGTAGATAGCGCAACGCAGTGTTTCTGTTAAATTTCGCAGATGATATCCTGCTTAAAAATTAGTTTGGACGTTTAGGAACCACATAACTTATTAATATTATTGTAGGAGATATGGTGAGCTTTTCCGTCTTGTTAGCGTGGAGTGATAGGAGTTTGTTAGATTAAGTAACTGGGGACAACGGACGAAATAAAGGATATTTAGTTAGTATTATTCGTTGTAAGAGAGAGGATCTGCATTTTTATTAATCATAAAAAGTTGTAATTAAAATGTTTTCTTATCAAAAATCCTACATTACTGATTTCTTTTTGGTAAAATAAAATTTTTTTAATTTAAAATATCCAAATTTAAGCAAAATAAGCGTCATTTGTGGGAAATATTAGTTTACTTCTTTAATATAAAGAAATCTGCTGCTGAGGCGAATCGATTGTTTGTAGAACCATATAGTGAGACAGCTTTGAGTGAGAGCACGTGTTGTGAGTGGTTTCAAAAGTTTAAAAACGGTGATTTTGACGTATAAGACAATGATCGCAGTAGAAGGCACAAATTTACGAGGATGCAGAATTAGAGGAAATATTGGAGGAAGATTCATCTTAAACACATAAAGAACTTGCTGTTACATAAGAAGTAACTCAGCAAGCAGTGTCACATCGTTTAAGATCATAACGAAAGATTAATAAACATGGAAATTGGGTTCCGTACGATTTAAAGCCGAAAAATTCTGAACGCCGATTATGCTTAAGTGAAATACTGCTTGCTAGACATAAAAAAAGGGTTTTTTACATCGTATCATCACTGGTTTCGAGAAATGGGGAAATTTGGATAATTTAAAAAGAATAAAATCATAGGGATTACCAAGCAATGCGTCAACATCAACAGCAAAAGCGAATATTCACGGCAAAAACTCATGCTGTGTATTTGGGGGGATCGGCTGGGTTTAGTGTATTATGAGTTGCTTTATCCGAGCAAAACAATCACCGGAGCCTTCTGTCGAACACTATTAATGAGATTAAGCCATGCTCTGAAAGAAATACGCCCTCATCAGTATTCTAGACATGAAAAAATTATTCTCCTGCATGAAAGTGCTTGTCCACATGTAGCGGCTTCCGTGAAAAAGTATTTGAAAGCACTTAATTAGGAAGTGCTACCCCACCAGGCGTATTCACCAGACATTGCACCGTCCGATTATAACCTATTTCGGTCCATGGCACATGCTCCGTCGGAGCAGCGGTTCAAGTAATATAAAGATATCAAAAATTGGGTTGATTCATGGATAGCCTCTAAAGACAATAAGTCCTTCTGACGTGGGATCCGAATGTTGCCTGAGAGATGGGAAAAAGTCATTGCAAGTAATGGACAGTAGTTTAAATAACCTTAAAATACCATACTTCTAGAATAAATACCTAATTTTTAATAAAAAAACAGCGGAATCTTATATGTACACTTAATACAACTTTTTTTTGGTTACTTTTCATGTAGCATTTAATTATATTTCAACAAAATTCGAATGTAGTAAACCAAACATCTTTTCAGTATAGTTTCTAAAAGCACTTTGTACCGTCGCTGAAAACTTTTTAGTATATTTATTAAAAATTTTCGCTGCTTTTTTGATCAACTACTGGTGAAAACTATCAGATATCTAAAGAGATGCTATAGAACAAAAGCTATAAAAAATTATCTTCCCAGTTTTAAAGCGTATACTAACAAATAGAAAGTGTTAGTTCGAATAATATCTAGCAAATAAAATTTATATTTTAAAAACTGCAATCCAAAAAAAGAGAAAAAATCATTTCATTACAACTTTTTTTGGTTACTTCACGTGTAAAATTCCATTATATTTTGAAGAAATTTGATTGTAGTCAAACAAACATCCATTCTGTTTAGTTTCTAGTAGTTCCTTTTTACATTTGCAAAAAATGTTTTATTATATTTAAAAAGAAATTTTTGCTACTTTTTGGAATAAAACCCTAATTAAAAACAATAAATTTCTAAAAAACAACTATATACTAAAGGCTATAAAAAATTTTCTATTACGTTTTAAAGCGTATACTATCAATTAAAAAGTGTTAAGTCCAATAAAATCTAGCATATATCAATTATTTTACAACAACTGCAGTCGAAGAAAACAGAAAAAAATCATTTTATTAAAACTTTGCATGTTAACCTTTCGTGTAGCATTCAATTATATTTCAACAAAATTCGATTGTAGTAAACCAAACATCTTTTCTGTATAATTTTTAAAAGAACATTTTACCCTTCGCTAAAGAATTTTTAATTAAATTAAATAGAAATTTACGCCAATTTCTTGATTAAAGCCTAGTATAAAATTAAAAACAATGTAAAAAAGTGCTATTTAATAGACGCTATGAAACGTTTTTTTTAAGCTTTAAAGCGTATACTTACAAATAAAAAATGATAATTCCAAAAGAATTACGCATACATCATTTATATTGGGACTACTGCAGTCATGAAAAAAAGAAAAAATCATTTTATAACGACACTTTTTGGTTACATTACGTGTAGAATTCAATTATTTTTCGTCGAAACTCGATTCTAGTTAACCTGAAATCCATTGTGTCTTATTTCTAATAGCACATTGTACCGTCGTCAAAAACTTTACAATGTATTTAGGAAAAATTTTTGCTTTTTTTGTGATTAATTATTAGCGATAACTATTGAATATCTAAAGAAATGTTATAGAATAAAAGCTATAAAACATTTTCTTTCAAGTTTTAAAGCGTATACTAACAAATAAAAAGTTTTTTTCTCTAATAAAATCTGGCATATATCATTTATTTCACAAAAACCGCAGTCAAAAAAAATAGAAAAAAATTATTTTACTACTAGCTTTACAAATAAGCTTCCGCCGTTTTAATGTAGATAGCTTGGCGCAGAGTTTCTGTTAACTTTCGCAGATGATATCCTGCTTAAAAATTAGTTTGGACGTTTAGGAACCACATAACTTATTAATATTATTGATTTCTTATTAATTAAATATAATTTTTTTTAGTTGAAAATGTCCAAATATGAGCCAAATAGTCGTCATTCGCGGAAAATATTAGTATGCTTCTTTAATATAAAAAAATCTGCTGCTGAGGCGCATCGATTGCTCGTAGAAGCATATAGTGAGACTGCTTTGAGTTAGAGTACGTGTCGTGAGTGGTTTCAAAAGTTTAAAAACCGTGATTTTGACGTAGAAGACAAAGATCGCAGTGGAAGGCAAAAATTTACGAGGATGCAGAATTAGAGAAATATTGGAGGAAGATTCATCTTAAACACAAAAAGAACTTGCTGTAACATGAGAAGTCATTCAGCAAGCAGTCTCACTTCGTTTAAAATCAATTCAAAAGATTAATAAACAAGAAAATTTAATTACGTACGAATTAAAGCCGAACAATATTGAACGCCGATTATGCTTAAGTGAAATACTGCTTGCTAGACATAAAAAAAGGGTTTTTTACATCGTATCATCACTGGTAACGAGAAATGGATACATTATGATAATCCAAAAAGAATAAAATCATGGGGATTACCAAGCCATGCGTCAACATCAACAACAAAACCAAATATTTACGGGAAAAACTAATGATGTGTATTTGGTGGGATCAGCTGGGTGTAGTGTATTAAGAGTTGCCAAATCCGAGCAAAACAATCACCGGAGCCTTCTATCGAACAATATTAATGAGATTCAGTCGAGCTCTGAAAGAAAAAATGCTCTCAATAGTATTCTAGATTTGAAAAAATTATTCTCCTGCATGACAATGCTCGTCCACATGTAGGGGCTTCCGTGAAAAAGTATTTGGAAACACTTGATTAGGAAGTGTTTCCCCACCCGCCGTATTCACCAGACATTGCACCGTCCGATTATCACCTATTTCAGTCCATGGCACATGCTCTGTCGGAGCAGCGGTTTAAATAATATAAGGACACCAACAATTAGGTTGAATCGTAAATAGCCTCAAAAGACACAAAGTCTTTCCGACGTGGGATCCGAATGTTGCCTGAGAGATGGGAAAAAGTCATTGCAAGTGATGGACAGTAATTTAGATAACCTTAAAATTACCATTCTTATAGAATAAATACCTAATTTTTAAAAAAAAAACGGTGGAATCTTATATGTACACTTAATACAAATTTTTTTGGTTACTTTTCGTGTAGCATTTAATTATATTTACCAAAATTCTATAGTAGTAAACCGAACATCTTTTCTGTATAGTTGCTAAAAGCACATATTAACATTCGCTAAAAAATATTTAATATACTTAAAAAGAAATTTTCGGTATCTTCTGGATTAAAGCGTAGTTAAAAATTAAAAACAATCTAAAAAAGTGCTATTTACCGTACGCTATGAAACGTTTTTTTCAGGCTTTAATGCGTATACTTACATATAAAAAGTGATAAGTCCAATAGAATTATGCAAACATCATATATATTTGGACTACTGCAGTCTTGAAAAAAGAAAAAAATCATATTATAACGACATTTTTTGGTTACATTACGTGTAGAAATCAATTATTTTCGTCGAAACTCGATTGTAGGTAACCTGACATCCATTTTGTCTTGTTTCTAATAGCACTTTGTACCTCCGCTAAAAACTTTTTTACATATTTAAAAAAAGATTTCGCTGCTTTCTAGATTAATTATAAGAAAAAACTATCAAATATCTAATGAAATGCTGTAGAACAAAAGCTATAAATCATTTTCTTTTAAGTTTTAAAGCGTATACTAAGAAGTGAAATGTGTTTGGTCCAATAAAATCTAGCAAATAGCATTTATATTTTAACAACTGCAGTCCAAAAAAAAGGAAAAAAACATTTGATTACAACATTTGTTGGTTACTTAACGTGAATAATCCAATTCTTTTTTAATGAAACTTGATTCTAGTAAACTTGACATTTATTCTGTTTTGTTGGTAATAGCACATTTTTACTGTCGCTAGAAATGTTAAAATATATTTAGAAAGAAATTTTTGCTAGTTTTAAAATTAAATGGTAGTTAAAAACTATAATATGTCAAAAAAAAGCTATATAACAAATTCTATAAAACATTTTCTTTAAAGTTTTAGAGTTTTAATTAATAAGTAAAAAATATTAGGCTCAATAAATTCTAGCAAATATCATTTACTTTTAAACTACAGCAGTCAAAGTATGAGAAAAAATTATTTTATTTCCACTTTCTTTGGTTACTACACGTGTAGAATTTAATTATGTTTCGACAAAATTCAACTGTAGTCAACAAAAAATCTATTCTGTTTGGTTTCTAATAGCATATTTTTACCTTTGCTTAAAAATATTTAATATGTTTAAAAAAAAATTTTGGCTACTTTCTGGACTGAACCGTAGTTAAAATTTATAAAAAATCTAAAAAAGTGCTATTGGACAGAAGCTATTAAATGTGTTCTTCAATGCTTTATAACGTATACTTACAAATAAAAAGTGTAAGGTCAAAGAAAATCTAGTAAATGACATTTATATTTCAATAACTGCAGTCAAAGAAAGAGAAAAAATCATTTTATTACAACTTTTTTTGGTTACTTTACGTGTAAAATTCAATTTGGTGGTTGACAAATTCTGATTGTAGTCAACAAAACATCTATTTTGTTTAGTTTCTAGTAGTTTATTTTTACAGTTACTAAAAATGTATTATTATATTCAAAAAGAAATTTTCCTTCATTCCTGGATTAAATCGTAGTTATAAAATAAATACAATTTAAAAAAGTGCTATTTACTAAACGCTATGAATCGTTTTTTTTAAGCCTTAAAGCGTATACTTACAGATGTGACGTCCCAGAAGAAGACCGCCAAGGAGCAAGAACAATTTTAGATAATTCTCCGATCCGATACCGACTTTCTTGCTGTCTTCTCAGCAAACAGAATAAATGCCCTATTTTAGGTCAGCCTGTAGAGCAAGTACTTTACCCGGGATCTGGGCTAGAAGCGGAACTTAACCCCCTTAATGAGTAAGAGAAGACAACTTACCTTGATGTTAATATTGCTCTACGATTTTACGGAATCCTCGGAGTGCGGCCCCCTGTGCTATTTCCGGAGCTCCTAAATTCCAATTGTGCTGGTGTTGAATTTTGAAGATAGGTACAAGGAATCAGGTGCAAAAGGAGCTTAGTTGTTGGTTCGAAACAATTCAAAAAATTTTAGGTAAAATATACGTATATTCTTAAGTAAACTTTAACAATAAACAACACAAGGTTATGCACAGTATAACTCACAATACGAACCCAGACAATAGCAAATGTAGAACTTTTATAAATGTAAAGATTAAGAAASAATTATCGAAAACTCGTTTACAAACGTAACAAGCTTAGTAATAGATGTCGAATTCAATAACAGATATCGAACCTAATAGCAATTGTCATTCTACGAAACAAATATCGAACTTAGTCGACGCAGAAATAGTAGACAAAGGTTCGACGCGAAACACTCGACTTACGGTGTTAGGTCTTACTGATCGACCCACGGTAACAGATATKAAATTGTAAAAACCGTCAAAATTACTAAGGTTCACGCAATAGACTAATTTATAAAGCGAACTAATCAAAGTATGTAAGTAGACTTTTTATGTGTTTTAAGTATAATGGTTGCCAGTAGACTGACGGCGAGGAGTCTCTAAGCTCCCCACGTCGAGTCCCGYACGGCCGAGTGGGAGGTACCCCCACTCGCGCTAGGTGCCTGCTCCACTACCGACCCTTACCAACCCGTTGGAAAGGGATCTGCTGATCTTTTAGGTCTGCACGTGTGAATAAATATTAGTTACAATCAAGCTCCAAACTGCTGTCGTCAGCTAGGAATGAAATTTGCCTCGAAAAAATATCATTTACAATCAAGCGCTAATTCCCGGTAGCGACTAAAGTATCAGGTTACTGTCAGGCAGAAATTCCCGGAACTGCACGTGCGCTTCACACTTGAGCAAAGAGATTTCCTTTCATTGCACGTGTGCCCTATTACGACTGTGGGAATTTTATGTTCTAGCTAACATTATTACTTCATATAATTGTTATTAACTATTTCTTCCATTAATTAAAAATACTGTTAAAATTTATTCTAAATAAAAAAGAACAACAAAAGATATAACAATGTTATCTGCAGCAACCATTTAATTAAAGATAAATGCAAATAGCAATTGTTATATCAACCAAATGTTAATAGCAAGTGTCGGTAATGTAGGAGCACGAATTCAGTATTACAGACTTGCACTTATCAACAGACCTGCTTACCGACCCTATTGGTAGGTAAGGTTGGTCACTACATGAACGACAATTGATCTGTACCATTCTAATTTCCATATGCTACAAAAATGCAAATATCGATGGTTGTTTAAGGGTGCACCCATTAAATAAAAGTGCAAATTATACAATATGTAGAGAAAAACATCGCGTACTAAAACATTAGGATACAAGACAATATAGATACAAATTTCTTAATGAAGAAACAGCAAATATTAACGCTAAATATATAGAATTATTACAAAGTTCAGATTTACTATAAATACTTGAATTTTCGTAATTAGTTGTCACTATGACGTGACACAAATAAAAAGTGATAAGTCCGAAAGAATTATGCAAACATCATTTATATTTGGACTACTGCAGTCGAAAAAAAGTAAAAAATCATTTTATTACGACATTTTTTGGTTACATTACGTATAGAATTTAATTCTATTTCGTCGAAATTCGATTGTAGTAAACCTGTCGTCCATTCTGTTTTGTTTCCAGTAGCACATTTGTACTGTTGCAAAAAATGTATTATTATATTTAAAAAGAAATTTCCGCTACTTTTTATATTAAATCATAGTTATAAAATAAATATAATCTAAAAAAGCGCTACATAACTGACGCTATAAAACGTTTTCTTTCAAGCTTTAAAGCGTATACTTACAAAAAATAAGTGTTAAGTCCCAAAGAATTATGCTAATTTAATTTATATTAGGACAACTGCAGTCAAAAAAAAGGAAAAAAATCATTTTATTACGAAATTTTTTTTTACTTTACGTTTAGAATTCAATTATTTTTCGTCGAAATTCGATTGTAGTCAACCTGACATCCATTCTGTAATGTTTCTAATAGCACATTTGTACCGTTGCTAAAAATGTTTAAGTATATTTAAAAAAAAATTTTTGCTTGCCTCAGGATTAAAACTGTAGATAAAAACTATATAATTTCTAAAAAAGAGCTATATAACACAAGCTATAAAAAATTCTATAGCAAGTTTTTAAGCGTATACTAACAATTAAAAAAATTACATTCTAATAAAATCTAGCAAATAAAATTTATAATTTAACCACTGCAGTCCAAAAAAAAAGAAAAAATCATTTTATTATAACTTTTTTTAGTTACTTCACGTGTAAAATTCCATTATATTTTGAAGAAATTTGATTGTAGTCAACCAAACATCTATTCTGGATAGTTTCTAATAGCACATTGTACCTTCGCTAAAAACTTTTCAATATATTTAAGAAAAGTTTTCGCTGCTTTCTATATTAATTTTAAGTATAAACTATCAAATATTTAAAGAAATAATGTAGAACAAAAGCTGTAAAACTTTTTCTTTCAAGTTCTAAAGCGTATACTAACAAATGAAAAGTGTTTGGTCCAATAAAATCTAGCAAATGATATTTATATTTTAACATATGCAGTCCAAAATAGGAAAAAAAATCATTTTATTACAACATTTTTGGTTACATGACGTGAAGAATTCAATACTTTTTCGTCAAAACTCGATTTCAGTTAAATTGCCATCAATTCTGTCTTGTTTCAAATAGCACATTGTACCGTCGCTAAAAACTTTTCAATATTTTTAGGAAAATTTTTGCGTCTTTCTAGATTATTTATTAGTGATAACTATCAGATATCTAAAGAAATGCTATAWAACAAAAGCTATAAAACRTTTTCTTTCAAGTTTTAAAGCGTATACTAACAAATGAAAAGTKTTTGGTCCAATAAAATCTAGCAAATAACATTTATATTTTAACAACTGCAGTACAAAAAAAAGAGAAAAAATCATTTTATTACAACATTTTTTGGTTACTTAACGTAAAGAATTCAATTCTTTTTCAACGAAACTCGATTGTAGTAAACCTGACGTCCATTCTGTTTTGTTTCTAGTAGCACATTTGTACCGTTGCTAAAAATGTATTATTATATTTAAAAAGAAATTTCCGCTACTTTCTCGATTAGATCGTAGTTATAAAATAAATTCAATCTAAAATAGTGCTATTTAACAGACGCAATAAAACTTTTTCTTACAAGATTTAAAGCGTATACTTACAAATAATAAGTGTTAAGTCCGAAAGAATTATGCAAACATCATTTATATTTGGACTACTGCGGTCAAGAAAAATTAAAAGAATCAATTTATTAGTACATTTTTTATTTACTTTATGTTTAGAGTTCAATTCTTTTTCGTCGAAACTCGATAGTAGTTAACCTGACATCTATTTTGTCTTGTTTGTATTAGCACATTGTACATTTGCTAAAAACTTTTTAATATATTTAAAAAAAGATTTCGCTGCTTTCTAGATTAATTATAAGTAAAAACTATCAAATATCTAAAGAAATGCTGCAGAACAAAAGCTATAAAACATTTTCTTTCAAGTTTCAAAGCGTATACTAAGAAATGAAAAGTGTTTAATCCAATAAAATCTAACAATTAACATTTATATTTAAAAAAATTCAGTACAAAAAAAGAGAACAAATCATTTTATTACAACATTTTTTGGTAACATTACGTAAAGAATTCTATTCTTTTTCGTCGAAACTCGATAGTAGTATACCTGACGTCCATTCTGTTTTGTTTCTAGTAGCACATTTGTACCGTTGCTAAAAATGTATTATTATATTTGAAAAGAAATTTCCGCTACTTTCTGGATTAGATCGTAGTTAAAAAATAAATTTAATCTAAAAAAGTGCTACTTAACAGACGCAATTAAACGTTTTCTTTCAAGCTTTAAAGCGTATACTTACAAATAATAAGTGTTAAGTCCGAAAGAATTATGAAAACTTAATTTATATTTGGACTACTGCAGTCAAGAAAAAGGAAAATAATCATTTTATTTCGACATTTTTTGGTTACTTCACGAGTAAAATTTAATTAAATTTTGAAGAAACTCGATTGTAGTCAACAAAACATCTGTTCTGTCTAGTTTCCAGTAGTTAATTTTTACCGTTGCTAAAAATGTATTATTATATTTAAAAAGAAGTTTTTGCTACTTTCTGGATTAAATCGTAGTTATAAAATAAATACAATCTAAAAAAGTGCTATTTAACAGACGCTATTAGGCGTTTTTTTTCAAGCTTTAAAGCGTATACTTATAAATAAAAAGTTATAAGTCCGAAAGAATTATGCAAACATCATTTATATTTGAACTACTGCAGTAAAGAAAAAGAAAAAAAATCATTTTATTACTATATTTTTTAGTTACTTTACGTTTAGGATTCAATTCTTTATCGTCGAAACTCGATTGTAGTAAACCTGACGTCCATTCTGTTTTGTTTCTAGTAGCACATTTGTACCGTTGCTAAAAATGTTTAAGTATATTTAAAAAGAAATTTTTGCTTGCCTCAAGATTAATACTGTAGATAAAAACTATAAAATTTCTAAAAAAGATCTATATAACACAAGCTAAAAAAAATTCTATAGCAAGTTTTTAGGCGTATACTAACAATTAAAAAAATATCATTCTAATAAAATCTAGCAAATAAAATTTATAATTTACTTACTGCGGTCCAAAAAAAGAGAAAAAATCATTTTATTATAACTTTTTTTAGTTACTTCACGTGTAAAATTCCATTATATTTTGAAGAAATTCGATTGTAGTCAACCAAACATCTATTCTGTATAGTTTAAAATAGCACATTGTACCGTCGCTAAAAACTTTTCAATATATTTAGGAAAATTTTTGCGTCTTTCTAGATTATTTATTAGTGATAACTATCAGATATCTAAAGAAATGCTATAAAACAAAAGCTATAAAACATTTT
>NW_014570269.1:15937-17312 GCF_001313835.1 Polistes canadensis
ATTTATTTTCCAACAACTGCAGTCAAAGAAAACAGAAAAAGGTCATTTTATCACAACTTTATTTGGTTACTTCACTTGTAGAATTCAATTATAGTTTGAAGAAATTCGATTGTAGTTAACCAAACGTCTATTCTGTTTAGTTTCTAGTAGTTCATTTTTACCGTTGCAAAAAATTTACTATTATATTTAAAAAGAAATTTTCGCTACTTTCTAGATTAAATCGTAGTTATTAAATAAATACAATCTAAAAAAGTGCTATTTAACAGACGTTATGAAATCGTTTTCTTCCAAACTTTAAAGCGTTTACATACAAGTAATAAGTGTTAAGTCTAAAAGAATTATGCAAACATCATTTATATTGGGACTGTTGCAGTGAAAAAAAAAGAAAAAAATCATTTTATAACGACATTTTTTGGTTACATTTCGTGTAGAATTCAATTCGTTTTCGTCGAAACTCGATTGTAGTTAACCTGACATCCATTCTGTTTTGTTTCTAATAGCACATTGTACCGTCGCTAAAAACTTTTCAATACATTTAGGAAAATTTTTGCTGCTTTCTAGATAAATTATTAGTGAAAACTATCAGATATCTAAAGAATTGCTGTAGAACAAAAGCTAAAAAACATTTTCTTTCAAGTTATAAACCGTATACTAACAAATGAAAAGTGTTTAGTCCAATAAAATCTAGCAAATAACATTTATATTTAAACAACTGCAGTACAAAAAAAGAGAAAAAATCATTTTATTACGAAATTTTTTGGTTACATTAATTGAAGAATTAAATTCTTTATCAACGAAACTCGATTGTAGTAAACCTGATGTTTATTCTGTTTCGTTCTCAGTAGCACATTTGTACCGTTGCTTAAAATGTTTTAGTATATTTAAAAAGATATTTTTCCTACTTTTAAGATTAAAACTACAGTTAAAAACTATAAGATTTCCTAAAAAGAGCTACATAACAAAAGATATAAAAAATATTCTATTAAGTTTTAAAGCGTATACTAACAAATGAAAAGTTTTTGGTCCATTAAAATCTAGCAAATAACGTTTATATTTTAAAACTGCAGTACAAAAAAAGAAAAAAAATCAATTTATAACAACATTGTTTAGTAAAATTGCGTAAAAAATTTATTTCTTTTTCAACTAAACTCAATCGTAGTAAAACTAATGTCTATTCTGGTTCGTTTTCAGTAGCACATTTGTACTGCCGCATAAACTGTTTTAGTATATTTAAAAAGAAATTTTTGCTACTTTCAGGACTAAAACTGTAGATAAAAACTATAAAATTTTTAAAAAAGAGCAATAAAACAAAAGCTATAAAACATTTTCCTTTAAATTTTAAAGCTAATACTAACAAATAAAATTGGTATTGCTA
>NW_014570269.1:19053-21901 GCF_001313835.1 Polistes canadensis
CTGCAGTCCAAAAAAAAAAAATTATTATATTACAACTTTTTTTTGTTACTTTACGTGAAGAATTTAATTCATTTTTCACTGAAACTCGTTTGTAATAAACCTGACGTCCATTCTGTTTAGTCGCTAGTAGATCATATTTACCGTTGCAAAAAATGTATTTTTATATTAAAAAAAAATTTTTCGCTACTTTCTAGATTAAATCGTAGTTATTAAATAAATACAATCTAAAAAAGTGCTATTTAACAGACGTTATGAAATCGTTTTCTTTTACGCTTTAAAGCGTATACTTACAAATACTAAGTGTTAAGTCCCAAAAAATTATACTAATTTAATTAATATTTGGACAACTGCAGTCAAGAAAAAGTAAAAAAATCATTTTATTACGAAATTTTTTGGTTACTTTACGAAAAGAATTCAATTCTTTTTCGTCGATACTCGATTGTAGTCAACCTAACATTTATTCTGTAATGTTTCTAATAGCAAATTGTACCGTCGCTAGGAATTTTTTAATGTATTAAGGAAAATTTTCGCGGCTTTCTAGAACAATTATTAGTAAAAACTATCAGATATCTAAAGAAACGCTGCAGAACGAAAGCTATAAAACATTTACTTTTAAGTTTTAAAGCGTATACTAAACAATAAAATGTGTTTGGTTCAATAAAATCTAGCAAATACCAATTATATTTTAAAAACTTTAGTCCAAAAAAAGTAAAAAAATCATTATATTACAAGTTCATTTGGTTACTTTACGTGAAGAATTCAATTCTTTTTCAACAAAACTCGATTTTAGTAAACCTGACGTCAATTCTGTATTGTTTCTAATAGCACATTGTTCCTTCGCTTAGATTTTGTCAATATATCTAAGAAAAGTTTTTGCTGCTTTCTAGAGTAATTATTAAGGAAAACTATCAGATATCTAAAAAAATGCTATAGAACATAAGCTATAAAACATTTTCTTTCCAGTTTTAAAGCGTATACTAACAAATGAAAAGTGTTAGTTCGAATAATATCTAGCATATAAAATTTATATCTTAACCACTGCAGTCCCAAAAAAAAAAAAACATCATTTTTTTACAACTTTTTTTGGTTACTTAACGTTTAGAATTCCATTATATTTTGAAGAAATTCGATTGTATTTAACAAAATATCTATTCTGTTTATTTGCTAGTAGATAATTTTTACTGTAGCAAAAAATGTATTATTAAATTTAAAAAAAAATGTCCGTTACATTCTGGATTAAATCGTAGTTATAAAATATATACAATCTAAAAAAGTGCTGTTTAGCAGAAACTATGAAACGTTTTCTTTCAAGTTTTAAAGCGTATACTTACAAATAATAAGTTCTACGTCCATACAAGTTATGCAAACATCATTTTTATTTAGTCTACTGCACTCAAGAAAAAGGAAAAATATAATTTTATTACCTAATTTTTTAGTTACTTTACGTTTAGAATTCAATCCTGTTTCGTCGAAACTCGATTGTAGTCAACCTGACATCCATTCTGTATTATTTCAAATAGCACATTGTACCGTTGCAGAAAACTTTTCAATATATTTAAGAAAAATTTTATCTGCTAACTAGATTAATTATTAGTGTAGACTATCAGATATGTAAAGGAATGCTATAAAACAAAAGCTGTAAAACATTTTCTTTCAAGTTTTAAAGCGTATACTAACAAATAAAAAGTGTTTGGTCTAATAAAATCTAGCAAATAACATTTAAATTTAAACAACTGCAGTACAAAAAAAGAGAAAAAATCATTTTAAACCAACTTTTTTCTGTTACTTTACGAGAAGAATTAAATTCTTTTTCAACAAAACTCGATTGTAGTAAACCTGAAGTCTACCTTGTTTTGTTTCTAGTAGCACATTTGTACCGTTGCTAAAAATGTATTATTATATTCAAGAAGAAATTTTCGCTACTTTCTGGATTAAATCGTTGTTATAAAATAAATACAATCTAAGAAAGTGTTATTTACCAGACGCTATGAAACGTTTTTTTTCAAGCTTTAAGGCGGATACTTACAAATAAATAGTGATAAGTCCTAAAGAATTATGCTAATTTAATTTATATTTGGACAACTGCAGTAAAGAAAAAAGAAAAAAATCATTTTAGTGCGACATTTTTTGGTCATTTAACGTTTAGAATTCAATTTTTTTTCGTCGAAACTCGATTGTAGTCAACCTGACATCCATTCTGTAATTTTTCTAATAGCACATTGTACCGTTGCTAAAAAATTTTCCATATATTTAGGAAAAGTTTTCGCTGCTCTATAGATAAATTATTAGTAAAAACTAGTAGATATCTAAAGAAATGCTATAGAACAAAAGCTTTAAATATTTTCTTTCAAGTTTTAAAGAGTATACTAACAAATAAAAAGTGTTTGGTCTAATAAAATCTAGCAAATAACATTTAAATTTAAACAACTGCAGTACAAAAAAAGAGAAAAAATCATTTTAAACCAACTTTTTTCTGTTACTTTACGAGAAGAATTCAATTCTTTTTCAACAAAACTCGATTGTAGTAAACCTGACGTCTACCTTGTTTTTTTTCTAGTAGCACATATGTACCGTTGCTAAAAATGTATTATTATATTCAAGAAGAAATTTTCGCTACTTTCTGGAATAAATCGTTGTTATAAAATAAATACAATCTAAGAAAGTGCTATTTACCAGACGCTATGAAACGTTTTTTTAAGCTTTAAGGCAGATACTTACAAATAAATAGTGATAAGTCCTAAAGAATTATGCTAATTTAATTTATATTTGGACAACTGCARWMAAGAAAAAGGAAAAAAATCATTTTATTGCGACATTTTTTGGTAATTTAACGTTTAGAATTCAATTA
>NW_014570269.1:23495-25516 GCF_001313835.1 Polistes canadensis
GAAGAATTCAATTCTTTATCAACAAAACTCGATTGTAGTAAACCTTACGTCTATTCTGTTCTGTTTCTAGTAGCACATTTGTACCGTTGCTAAAAATGTATTATTATATTTAAAAACTAATTTCCGCTACATTCTGGATTAAATCGTGGTAATAAAATAAATACAATCTAAAAAAGTGCTATTTAAAAGACGATATGAAACGTTTTCTTTCAAGCTTTAAAGCGTATACTTACAAATAATAAGTGTTAAGTCCGAAAGAATTAWGCAAACTTAATTTATATTTGGACTACTGTAGTCGAGAAAAAGGAAAAAAATCATTTTAATTCGACATTTTTTAGTTACTTTACGATTAGAATTCAATTATTTTTCGTCGAAACTCGATGTTAGTCAACCTGACATCCATTCTGTAATGTTTCTAATAGCACATTGTACCTTCGCTTWAAACTTTTTAATATTTTCAAGAAAAGTTTTCGCTGCTTCCTAGATAAATTAAAAGTAAAAACTATCAAATATCTAAAAAAATTCTATAGAACAAAAGCAATAAAACATTTTCTTTCAAGTTTTAAAGCGTATACTAATAAATGAAAAGTGTTTGGTCCAATAAAATCTAGCAAATAACATTTATATTTTAACAACTGCAGCAAAAAAAAAAGAAAAAATTATTTTATTACATCATTTTTTGGTAACATTACGGGAAGAATCTCATTCTTTTTCGTCGAAACTCGATTGTAATAAACCTGACGTTCCTTCTGTTTTGTTTCTAGTAGCACATTTGTACCGTTGCTAAAAATGTTTTAGTATATTTAATTTAATCTTTATAACAATAACTATAAAAAATTTTCTATTAAGTTTTAAAGCGTATACTGACATTTAAAAAGTGTTCAGTCTAATAAAATCTAGCATATATCATTTATTTTACAACAAATGCAGTCAAAGAAAACAGAAAAAAATTTTTTTATCACAACTTTATTTCGTTACTTCACTGTAGAATTCAATTATAGTATGAAGAAATTTGATTGTAGTTAACAAAACATCTATTCTGTTTAGTTTCTAGTAGTTCTTTTTACCGTTGCTTAAAATTTATTAACATATTTAAAAAGATATTTCCGCTACTTTCTAGAGCAGATCGTAGTTATAAAATAAATACAATCTAAATAATTGCTATTTAACAGACGCTATGAAACGTTTTTTCTCAAGCTTTAAAGCATATACTTACAAATAAAAAGTGATAAGTCCGAAAGAATTATGCAAACATCATTTATATTTAAACTACTGCAGTCAAGAAATAAAAAAAAAATCATTTTATTACTACATTTTTTAGTTACTTTACGTTTAGGATTCAATTCTTTTACGTCAGAACTCGATTGTAGTCAAACTGACATCTATTTTGTCTTGTTTGTATTAGCACATTGTACCTTTGGTAAAAACTTTTTAATACATTTAATAATAGATTGCGCGGCTTTCTAGATTAATTATAAGTAAAAACTATCAAATATCTAAAGAATTGCTGTAGAACAAACGCTGTAAAACATTTTCTTTCAAGTTTAAAAGCGTATACTAAGAAAGGAAAAGTGTTTGGTCCAATAAAATCTAGCAAATAACATTTATATTTTAAAAACGGCAGTCTAAAAAAAGAAAAAAAATCATTTATTTACAACTTTTTTTGGTTACTTTACGTGTAAAATCCCATTAAATTTTAAAGAAATTCGATTGTAATCAACAAAATATCTATTCTGTTTAGTTTCCAGTAGATCATTTTTACCGTTGCTAAAAAAGTATTACTATATTTAAAAAAAAATTTCCGCTACTATCTGGATTAAATCCTAGTTATAAAATAAATACAATCTAAAAAAGTGCTATTTAACAGACTCTATGAAACGTTTTCTTTTAAGCTTTAAAGCGTATACTTACAAATACTAATTGTTAAGTCGGAAAGAATTATGCAAACTTAAGTTATATTTGGACTACTGCAGTCAAGAAAAAGTAAAAAAATCATTTTAATTTGACATTTTTAAGTTACT
>NW_014570270.1:0-2073 GCF_001313835.1 Polistes canadensis
GCTTTTGTTATATAGCATTTCTATGGATATCTAATAGTTTTTAACAACGTTTTAATTTAGAACTAGCGAAAATTTCTTTCTAAATATATTTAAACATTTTTTGCGACGGTAAGAATGTGTTACTAGAAACAAAACAAAATAAATGTCAGGTTTACTACAATCGAGTTTCGTTGAAAAAGAATTAAATTCTTCACGTTAAGTAGACAACAATTTTTGTAAAAAAAAATTTTTTTCTTTTTTTGGACTGCAGTTGTTGAAGTATAAATGATATTTGCTGGATTTTCTTGAACGTAACACTACTTACATGTCAGTATACGCTTTAAAACTTGAAAAAAAACCTTTTGCAGCTATTGTTATATAGCATTTCTTTAGGTATCTAATATTATTGAACTACGGTCTAATTTAGTAAGTAGCAAAAATTTCTTTCCAAATATATTTCAACATTTTTAGAAACGGTAAAAATGTGCTACTAGAAACAAAACAAAATAAATGTCAGGTTTACTACAATCGAGTTTTGTTGAAAAAGAATAAAATTCTTCCCGTAAGCAACTAAAATTGTTGTTATAAGATGATTTTTTCCTTTTTTTTGACTGCAGTTGATCTATAAATGTTATTTGCTAGATTTTATTGAACGTAACACTTTTTATTTGTTAGTATGCGCTTTAAAACTTGAAAGAAAACGATTTACCGCTTTTTTTATATAGCATTTCTTTATGTATCAGCTAAATTTGAGTTACGGTTTAATTCAGAAGGTAGCAAAAATTTCTTTACAAATATATTAAAACTTTTTTGTGAAGGTAAAAATGTGCTATTTGAAACAACACAGAATGAATGTCAGGTTTACTACAATCGAGTTTTGTTGAAATAGAATCGAACTCTTCACGTAAAGTAACCAAAAAATGTTGTGGTAAAATAACTTTTTCCTTTTTTTGGACTGAAGTTGTTAAGATATAAATTTTATTTGCTGGATCGTATTGAACGTAACACTTTTTATTTGTTTGTATATGCTTTAAAACTTGAAAAAAACGATTTACAGCTATTTTTATATAGCATTTCTTAAGGTATCTAATAGTATTGAACTACGGTTTAATTCAGAAAGTAGCAAAAACTTTTTATTAAAATATAATAAATCGTTTTTGTGATGGAAAAAATTTGCTATTAGTAGCAAGACAATATAGATTTACGGTTGACTACAACCGAGACTCGTTGAAGAACAATTGAATTGTTCACGTAAAGTAACAAAAAAATCTTGTAATAAAATGATATTTGTCCTTTTTTTGGACTACAGTTGTTGAGATATAAATGGTATTTGCTGGATTTTATTGAACGTAACACTTTTTATTTGTTAGTATGCGCTTTAAAACTTCAAAGAAAAAGTTTTACCGCTTTTTTTATATAGAATTTCTTCATGTATCTGCTAGTTTTGAACTACGGTTTAATTCAGAAAGTAACAAAAATTTCTTTATAAATATATTTCAACATTTTTAGCGACGGTAAAAATGTGCTACTAAAGACAAAACAAAATAAATGTCAGGTTTACTACAATCGAGTTTCGTTGAAAAAGAATTGAGTTTTTAACGAAAAGTATCCAAGAAATGTTGTTATAAAATGATTTTTTTCGTTTTATCCAGACTGTAGTTGTGAAAATATAAATGTTATTTAGTGGATTTTATAGAACGTAACACTTTTTATTTGTTAGTGTGTGCTTTAAAACTTGAAAGAAAACGTTTTACAGCTTTTTTTTATAGCATTTCTTTATGTATCTGCTAAATTTGAACTACGGTTTAATTCAGAAAGCAGCAAAAATTTTTTTTTAATTATTATAAATCTTTTTTGTTAAGGAAAAATGCGCTAATGAAAACAAGACAGAATAAATGTCAGGTATACTACAATCGAATTTCGCTGAAATAGAATTGAATTATTCACGTAAAGTCCCCAAAAAATGTTGTAATAAAATGACTTTTTTGTTTTTTCTGGACTGCAGTTGTTGAAATATAAATGTTATTTGTTGGATTTTAGTGAACGTAACACTTTTTATTTTTTAGTATGCGCTTTAAAACTTGAAAGAAAACG
>NW_014570270.1:3276-5198 GCF_001313835.1 Polistes canadensis
AAATGTGAGGTTAGCTACAATCGAGTTCCGTTAAAAAAGAATTAAATCCTTTACGTTAAGTAACCAAAAAATGTTGTAATAAAATTATTTTTTCCCTTTTTTGGACTGCAGTTGTTAAAATACAAATGTTATTGTCTGAATTTTATTGGACATAACATCTTTTACTTATTATTATACGCTTTAAAATTTAAAAGAAAATTTTTATAACTTTTGTTATATAGCATTTCTTCATGTTTCTCATAGTTTTGAACTACAGTTTAATTCCGAAAGAAGCGAGAATTTTCCTAAATATATTACAAAATTTATAGTGACGGTAAAATATCCTATTAGTAACAAGACAGAATAGATGTCAGGTCGACTACAATCATGTTTCGTTAAAAAAGAATTGAGTTTTTTACGTAAAGTAACCAAAATTTGTTTTTATAAAATTATATTTTTCCTTTTTTTGGACTGCAGTTGAGGAAATATAAATGGTATTTGCTGGATTTTATTGAACGTAACACTTTTTATTTGTTAGTACTCGCTTTAAAACTTCGAAAATAATATTTTACAGCTTTTTTTATATAGCATTTCTTTAAGTATTTGCTAGTTTTGAACTACGGTTTAATTCAAAGAGAAGCAAAAATTTTTTTCTAAATATATTTCAACATTTTTCGCGACGGTAAAAATTTGCTACTAGAAACAAACAAAATAAATGTGAGGTTAGCTACAATCAAGTTCCGTTAAATAGAATTAAATCCTGTACGTTAATTTGCCAAAAAATGTTGTAGCAAAAAGATTTTTTCCTTTTTTTGGACTGCAGTTGTTGAAATTTAAATGTTACTTGCTAGATTTTATTGAACGTTACTTTTTTTATTTGTTAGTATGCGCTTTAAAACTTTAAAGAAAACGTTTTACAGCTTTTTTTATATAGCATTTCTTTTTGTATGTTCCAATTTTAAACTACAGTTTAATTCAGAAAGTAGCAAAAATTTCTTTCTTAATATATTTGAACCTTTTTAGCGACGGTAAAAATGTGCTACTTTAAACAAAACAAAATAAATGTCAGGTTTACTACAATCGAGTTTCGTTGAAAAAGAATTGAATCCTTTACGTTAAGTAACCAAAAAATATTGATTAAAATGATTTTTTTTCTTTTCTTGGACTGCAGTTTTGGATATATAAACGTTATTTGCTGGATTTTATTAGACATAGCATCTTTTACTTATTAGTATACGCTTTAAAATTTGAAAGAAAATTTTTAATAGCTTTTGTTATATAGCATTTCTTTATGTATTTCATAGTTTGGAACTACAGTTTAATTCCAAAAGCAGCGAGAATTATCCTAAATATATTCAAAAATTTATAGTGACGGTAAAATATCCTATTAGTAACAAGAAAGAATAGATGTCAGGTAGAATACAATCATGTTTCGTTAAAAAAGAATTGAGTTTTTCACGTAAAGTAACCAAAATTTGTTGTTATAAAATGATTTTTTTCCTTTTTTTGGACTGCAGTTGTGGAAATATAAATGGTAGTTGCTGGAATATATTGAACGGTACACTTTTTATTTTTTAGTATGCGCATTAAAACTTTACAGGAAACTTTTTACAGCTTTTGTTATATAGCTTTTCTTTTGGTATCTAATAGTATAGAACAACGGTTTAATTCAAAATGTAGCAAAAAAATCTTTTTAAATATATTAAATTTTTTTTGAGAAGGTAAAAATGTGCAATTAGAAACAAGACAAAATGGATGTCAGGTTTACTTCAATCGAGTTTCGTTGAAAAAAAATTGAATCCTTTACGTTAATTAACCAAAAAATGTTGTAATAAAATGATTTTTTCCTTTTTTTAGACTGCAGTTGTGGAAATTTAAATGTTACTTGCTAGATTTTATGGAACGTTACACTTTCTATTTGTTAGTACTCGCTTTAAAACTTG
>NW_014570270.1:6228-9098 GCF_001313835.1 Polistes canadensis
TGCAGTTGTTGAAATATAAATGTTATTTTCTGATTTTATTGAACGTAACACTTTTTATTTGTTAGTATACGCTTTAAAACTTAAAAAAAAATGTTTTATTGATTTTGTTTTATAGTATTTCTTTAGATATATGATAGTTTTTTCTTAACATTAATCTAGCAAGCAGCGAAAATTTTTTTAAATATATGGAAATGTTTTTACAAAGGCACAATGTGCTATTTGAAACAAGACAAAATAAATGTCAGGTTAACTACTATCGAGTTTCGACAGAAAAGAAATGAATTCTAAACGTAATTTAACCCAAAAATGTCATAATAAAATATTTTTTTTCTGTTTTCTTTGACTGCAGTTGTTGTATAATAAAAGATATATGCTAGATTTTATTGGACCGAACATTTTTCATTGTTAGTATACGCTTGAAAACTTTGTAGAAAGTTTCTTATAGCTTTTGGTATATAGCATTTTCTAAAAATTTAATAGTTTTTACCTTCGATTTAATCCAGAACGTAGCTAAAATTTCTTTCTAAATATAATAATATATTTTTGGCAACGGTGGAAATGTGCTACAACAAACAAAACAGAATGGTCGTCAGGTTTACTACAATCGAGTTTTGTTGAAAAAGAATTGAATTTTTCACGTAAAGTAACAAAAAAAAGTTGTTATAAAATAATTTTTTTATGTTTTTGGGACTGCAGTGGTAAATTTATAAGTGTTATTTGCTGGATTTTATTGGACTTAACACTTTTCATTTGTTATTATACGCTTTAAATTTGAAAGCAAATGTTTTCTAGCTTTTGTTCTGTAGCATTTCTTTAGATATCTTATAGGTTTTACTTATAATTATTCTAGAAAGCAGCGAAAGTTGTTTTTAAATATATTGAAATGGTTTTGGCGATGGTAAAATGTGCTATTAGAAACACGACAGAATGGATGTCAGATTGACTACAATCGAGTTTCGACGAAAAAGAATTGAATTCTAAACATAAAGAAACCAAAAAATTTCGTAATAAAATAAATTTTTTCCTTTTTCTTTACTAAAGTAGTCCAAATATAAATTATGCTTGCATAATTCTTTCGGACTTAACACTTTTTAATTGTAAATATACGTTTTAAATCTGAAGAGAAATCGTTTTATAGCTTCTGTTGAATAGCACTTTTTTAGATTGTTTTTAATTTTTGACAACGCTTTAATCCACAAAAGTAGCGAAAATTTCTTTTTAAATAAAATTAAAATTTTTAAGCGAAAGTTAAAATGTGCTTTTAGAAATTATACAGGAAAGATGATTAATTTTCTACAATCGAACTTTGCTAAAATATATTTGAATGCTACACGAAATTAACCAAAAAAAGTTGCAATAAAATGATTTTTTTCTGTTTTCTTTGACTGCAGTTGTTGTAAAATAAATGATATATGCCAGATTTAATTGTACCGAACACTTTATATTTGTTAGTATACGCAATAAAACTCGAAAGGAATCGTTTTATAGCTTTTGTTATATAGCTCTTTTTTAGAAATTTTATAGTTTTTAACTACGGTTTTAATCCAGAAAGTAGCAAAAATCTCTTTTTAAATATATAGAAACATTTTTAGCATCGGTAAATATGTGCTACTACAAACAAAACAGAATGGAAGTCAGGTTTACTACTATCGAGTTTCGTTGAAAAAAAATTGAATTCTTCACGTGAAGTAAAAAAATAAAGTTAAAATAAAATAATTTTTTTCTGTTTTCTTCGACTGCAGTTGTTGTAAAATAAATGATAGATGCTAGATTTTATTTGACCGAACACATTTCATTTGTTAGTATACGCTTTTAAACTTGATAGAAAATTTCCTATAACTTTTGTTATATAGCACTCTTTTAGAAATTGTATAGTTTTTAACTACAGTTTTAATCCAGAAAGTAGCAAAAATTTCTTTTAAAATATATTAAACCATTTTTAGCAACTGTAAAAATGAACTACTAGAAACTAAACAGAATAGATGTTTGGTTGACTGCAATCGAATTACTTTAAAATAAATTTAAATTCTACACGTGAAGTAACCAAATAAAGGGAAAATAACATGATTTTTTTTGTGTTTTTAGACTGCAGTTGTTAAAATATAACAGTTATTTGCTAGATTTTATTGGACTAAACCCTTTTCATTTGTTAGTATACGTTTTAAAACTTGAAAGAAAATGTTTTATAGCTATTGTTCTCTAGCATTTTAATAGATATATGATAGTTTTAACTTATAATAAATGTAGAAAGAAGCGAAAGTTTTTTTTAAATATATTTAAAAGTTTTACGCAAAAGTACAATGTGCTATTAGAAACAAGACAGAATGGAAGTCTTGTTTACAATAATCGAGATTTGACGAAAGAGAATTAAATTCTAAACGTAAAGTAACCAAAAATGTTGTAATAAAATAAATTTTTTCTTGTTTCTTGACTGCAGTAGTCCAAATATAAATGATGTTTGCATAATACTTTCGGACTTAACACTTTTTGTTTGTAAGTAAACGCTTTAAAACTGAAGAGAAAACGTTTCATAGCGTCTGTTAAATAGCACTTTTTACATTGTTTTTATTTTATAACTACGCTTTAATCAAGAAAGTAGCGAAAATATCTTTCTTAATATATTACAAATTTTTTAGCGAAGGTTACAATGTGCTTTTAGAAACTATACAGCAATAATGTTTGGCTTACTACAATCGAATTTTGTTGAAATATAATCGCATGCTACACGAAAAGTAACYAAAAAAAGTTGTTATAAAATGATTTTTTTCTGTTTGCTTCGACTGCAGTTGTTGWAAAATAAATAATATATGCTAGATTTTATTGAACTTAACACTTTTCATTTGTTAGTATACGCTTAAAAACTTAATAAA
>NW_014570270.1:10909-12490 GCF_001313835.1 Polistes canadensis
ATTTCTTTAGATTTCTGATAGTTTTCATTTTTTATTTAATCTAAAAAGCAGAAAAAATTTTTTCCACATATATTGAAGAATATTCAGCGACAATAAAAATGTTCTTTTAGAAACTAATTACAATAGATGTTTAGTTGACTACAATCGAATTTTGTCAAAAAATAATTTAATTCTACACTTAAAGTAAAAAAAAAAATGTTGTAATAAAATAATTTTTTCTCTTTTTTTTTGACTTTCGTAGTCCAAATATAAATAATGATTGCAAAATTTTTTTTTGACCTAACACATTTATTTGTAAGAATAAGGTTTAAAGGTTAAAAGAAAAAGACTTATAGCTTCTGTTGAATAGTACTTTTTTAGATTTTTTATAATTTTTACCCACGATTAATACTAGAAAGTAGCAAAAATTTTTTTTAATTATATTCATTATTTTTTAGCAAAGGTAAAAATGAGCTATTAGAAAATAAACAGAATAGATGTTTGATTGACTACAATCGACTTTCTGTATAATATAATAGAATTCTACACGTGAAGTAGCCAAATAAATTTGAGATAAAATGATTTTTTTCCTATTTCTTCGACTGCAGTTGTTGTAAAATAAATGATATATGCTAGATTATATTGGACCGAACACTTACCATTTGTTAGTTTACGCTTTAAAACTCATTAGAAAATTTCTTATAGCTTATGTTATATAGCTCTTTTTAGGAAATTTTATAGTTTTTAACTACGATTTAATACAGAAAGTAGCGAATATTTCTTTTAAAATATAATTATACATTTTTAGCAACGGTAAAAATATCTTACTACAAATAAAAAAGAATAAACGTTAGGTTTACTACAATCGAGTTTTGTCGAAAGAGAATTGAATTCTAAACGTAAAGTAACCAAAAATTTCGCAATAAAATAAATTTTTTCCTTTTTCTTGACTTCAGTAGTCCAAATATAAATGATGTTGGCATAATTCTTTCGGACTTAACACTTTTTATTTGTTAGTATACGCTTTAAAACTTTATAGAAAATTTTTTATAGCTTTTGTTTTTTACCTTTTTTAGAAATTTTATAGTTTTTAACAACGGTTTAATCCAAGAAGTATCGAAAAATTTTTTTTAAATTTAATAATACATTTTAAGCAACGGTAAAAATGAACTACTAAAAACTGAACAGAATAAATGTTTGGTTGACTACAATCGAATTTCTTCAATATATAATTGAATTCTACACGTAATGTAACCAAAAAGAGTTGTAATAAAGTGAATTTTTTCCTTTTTCTTGACTGCAGTAGTACAAATATAAATGATGTTTGCATAATTCTTTCGGATTTAACTCTTTTTATTTGTAAGTATACGATTTAAAGCTTAAAAGAAAAAGTTTCAAAGCGTCTGTTATATAGCACTTTCTTTGATAGTTTTTTTTTTATAACTACGCTTCAATCAAGAAAGTATCAAAAACTTTTTTATAAATATATTAAAAATTTTTAAGCGAAGGTTAAAATGTGCTTTTAGAAACTATTCAGAAAAGATGTTTGGTTTACTACAATCGAATTTTGTTAAAGTATAATTGAATACTATACGAAAAGTA
>NW_014570270.1:13740-15702 GCF_001313835.1 Polistes canadensis
ACACTTCATATTTATTAGTATACGCTTTAAAGCTTGACAGTAATCGTTTCATAGCTTCTGGTAAAAAGCGCTTTTTTAGAATTTTTATAATTTTTAACTACAATTTAAACAAGAAGTTATCGCAAATTTCCTATTAAATATATTGAAATGTTTGTAGCGACAGTAAAAATGTGCTACTAGAGAAGAAATAGAATGGTTGTCAAGTTTACTAAGATCGATATTCGTTGAAAAAGAATTGAATTCTTTACGTAAAGTAACCAAAAAAAGTTGTAATAAAATGATTTTTTCACTTTTTTTGGAGTGCAATTGTTGAAAAATAAATTTTATTTGCTACATTTTCTAAGACTTAACACTTTTTAATTGTTAGTATATGGTTTAAAACTTAAAAGAGAACGTTTTAAAGCTTTTGTAATATAGCCCTTCTTTCGATATCTAATAGTTTTCTACACTTATTTATTCTAGAAAGCAGAAAAATTTTCTTTTAGATACATTTGTTAATTTTTAGCGACAGTAAATATGTGGTAATACTAAAAAAACAAAATGGATGTGAAGTTTACTAAAATCGAGTTTCGCTGAAAAAAAATTAATTTCTTTACGTAAAGTAACCAAAAAAATTTGTAATAAAATGATTTTTTTATTTTTTTAGAGTGCAAATGTTAAAAAATAAATTTTATTTGCTAGATTTTCTTAGATTTAACACTTTTTAATTGTTAGTATATGGTTTAAAACATAAAAGAGAACGTTTTATAGCTTTTGTTATATAGCACTTCCTTAGATATCTGATTGTTTTCAACAATTATTTAATCTAGAAAGCAGAAAAAATTTCTCTTAGATATATTTATTAATTTTTAGCGACGGTAAATATGTACTATTGGAAACAAGACAGAATGGAAGTAAGGTTGACTACAATCAAGTTTTTTTGAAAGAGAAATGAATTTTACACGTAAAGTAACCCAAAAAACTCGTACTAAAATGATTTTTTCTAATTTTTGGGACAACAGTAGTCTAAATATAAATTATGTTTGCTAAATTTTTTTAGAATTAACACTTTTTATTTGTAAGTATACGCTTAAAAGCTTGAAAAAAAACGTTTCATAGCTTCTGTTAAATAGAACTTTTGTGGAAAATTGATAGTTTATAACTGCGATTTAATCCAGAGAGTTGCGAAAATTTTTGTTAGAAATATAAAAGAATTTTTAGCGCAAGTAATAATGTGATATTAGAAACTGAAAGTTGTAGATGATTGGTTGACTTCAATCGAATGTTTTCTTAAAATAATTGAATTCTACAAGTGAAGTAACCAGAAAAAGTTGTAGTAAAAGGATTTTTTCTTTTTTTGTCATCTGAAGTTGTTAAAAAGTAAATAATATTGGCAAGATTTTATGAGACATAAAACTTTTTATTTGTAAGTATACGCTTTAAATCTTGTAAGAAAACGTTTTAAAGCATTTCTTATATAGCATTTCGTTATATATTCGATATTTCTTAACAATTGTTTTATCTAGAAGGAAGCAAAAATTTTTCTTAAATATATTGAAATATTTTTAGCGACGGTAAAAATGTGCTATTGAAAACAAGACAGAATAGAAGTAAAGTTTACTACAATCGAGTTTCTATGAAAGAGAAATAAAATATACACGTAAAGTAACCTAAAAAAGTCGTAATAAAGTGATTTTTTCTAATTTTTTTGACGGCAGTAGTCCAAATATAGAATATGTTTATTAAATTTTTTTGGATATATTACTTTTTATTTGTAAGTAAACGCATTAAATCTTGAAAGAAAACGTTTCATACCTTCTGTTAAATAGCACTTTTATACAAATTTTATGGTTTCTAACTACGATTGATTCCAGAGAGTTGCGAAAATTTTTGTTAAATATTTAAAAAATTTTTTAGCGCAAGTAAAAATGTGATATTAGAAACTAAATATAGTAGATGTTTTGGTGACTTTAATCAAATTTT
>NW_014570270.1:17442-19835 GCF_001313835.1 Polistes canadensis
ATATAAATGATGTTTGCATAATTCTTTCGAATTTAACACTTTTTATTTGTAAGTATACGCTTTAAAGCTTGAAAGAAAACGTTTCATAGCGTCTGTTAAATAGCACTTTTTTAGATTGTTTTTTTTTTATAACTACGTTTCAATCTATAAAGTTGCGAAAATTTCTTTGTAAATATATTAAAAATTTGTTGTCGAAGGTTAAAATGATCTTTTAAAAACTAACAGAAAAGATGTTTGGTTTACTACAATCGAGTTTTGTTGAAATATAATTGAATGCTACACGAAAAGTAACCAAAAAAATTTGTATTAAAATGATTCCTTTTTGTTTTTTTCGACTGCAGTTGTTGTAAAATAAATGATATATGCTAGACATTATTCGACCGAACACTTTTCATTTGCTAGTATACGCTTTAAAACTTAAAAGAAAGCGTTTTATAGCTTTTTTTCTATAGCATTTCTTTAGATATCAGATAGTTTTTACTAATAGTTATTCTAAAAAGCAGCAAAAATTTTTCCTAAATATATGGAAAAGGTTTTTGCGAAAGTACAATGTGCTATTAGAGACAAGACAGAATGGATATCAGGTTTACAAAAATCGAATTTCGACATATGAGAATTGAATTTTAAACGCAATGTAACCAAAAAATGTCCTAATAAAATGATCTCTTTCCTTTTTCTTGACTGCAGTTGTCCAAATAAAAAAAAAAGTTTGCATAAATCTATCAGACTTAACACTTTTTATTTGCAATTATACGCTTTAAAGCTTAAAAGAAAACAGTTCATAGCTTCTGTTAAATAGCACTTTAACAGAAAGTTTATAGTTTTTAACTACGGCATTATGCAGAAAGTAGTAGATATTTCTTTTTATGTCTATTAAAAATTTTTAGAAAAAGTAAAAATGTGCTATCTGAATCTAAAAAGTATAGATGTTTAGTTGGCTACAATCGAATTTTGTCGAAAAATATTCGAATTCTACACGTGAAGTTACCAAGCAAAATTGTAATAAAATGATCTTTTCCCTTTTTTTGAACTGCAGTTGTTGAAAGATAAATGTTATTTGCTAAATCTTATTAGACTTAAAACTTTTTATATATTAGTATATACTTTAAAACTTGAAAGAAAACGTTTTATAGCTTTTGTTATATAGCACTTCTTTAAATATTTAATTGTTTTTAAAAATTATTTAATCTAGAAAGCAGAGAAAACTTCTTTTCGATATATTTATTAATTTTTAGCGACGGTAAAAATGTGCTATTGGAAACAAGASAGAATGGAAGTAAGGTGTACTACAATCGAGTCCCTTTGAAAGAGAAATAAATTCTACATGTAAAGTAACCAACAAAGTCGTAATAAAATGGTCTTATCTAATTTTTTTGACAGCAGTTGTCCAAATATAGATTATGTTTACTAAATTTTTTTGGATATATTATATTTTATTTGTAAGTAAACGCTTTAAATCTTGGAAAAAAACGTTTCATAGCTTCACTTAAATAGCACTTATTTAGATTTTTTATAGTTTTTAACTACGATTTAATCCAGAATGTAGCGAAAATTTCTTTCTAATTATATTAAAACATTTTTAGCGACTGTAAAAATATGGTAATGGAAGAAAAACAGAATAGATGTAAGGTGTACTACAATCGAGATTTGTTGAAAAAAAATTGAATTTCTTACGAAAATTAATTAAAAAAATTTGTAATAAAATGATTTTTATCTTTTTTTTGGACTGCAGAAGGTAAAATATAAATGTTATTTTCCAGATTTTATTGAACCTAACAATTTTTATTTGCTAGTGTACGCTTTAAAACTGTAAAGAAAACGTTATATAGCTATTGTTATATAGCATTTCTTTAGAATTTTGTTAGTTTTCAACAACTATTTATTCTAATAAGCAGCGAGAATTTCTTTCTAAATATATTAAAACATTTTTAGCGACGGAAAAATGGTATTATGGAAAAAAAACAGAATGGATGTAAGGTTTACTACAATCGAGTTCCGTTGAAAAAAAAATAAAATCTTCACGAAAAGAATCCAAAAAAATTTGTAATAAAATGATCTTTTCCCTATTTTTTCACTGCAGTAGTTCAAAAATAAATAATGTTTGTGCAATTTTTTCGGAGTTTACACTTTTTATTTGTAAGTATACGCTTAAAAGCTTAAAAGTAAACGTTTTATAGTTTTAGTTAAGTAGCATTTTTATAGAAATATTATAGTTTTTAACTACGACCTACTGCAGAAAGTAGCGAAAATTCTTTTTATGTATATTAAAAATTTCTTAGAAAAAGTGAAAATGTGCTATCTGAAACTAAACAAGATGTTTAGTTGACTAAAATCGAATTTTGTCGAAAAATATTTGAATTTTAAACGTAAAGTAACCAAACAAAATAGTAATA
>NW_014570270.1:20132-21348 GCF_001313835.1 Polistes canadensis
AGTTTCGTCGAAAGAGAATTGAATTCTACACATAAAGTAATTAAAAAAAGTCATTATTAAATGATTTTTTCCCTTTTTTTTGACTGCAGTATTCTAAACATAAATGATGTTTGCATAATTTTTCGGATTTAACTCTTTTTATTTGTAAGTATACGCTTTAAATCTTGAAAGAATACGTTTTATAGCTTCTGTAAAATAGCACTTTTATAGAAATTTTATAGTATATAACTATTATTAAATCCAGAGAGTGGCGAAAATTTTTGGTAAGTAAATAAAAGAATTTTTAGCGCAAGTAAAAATGTGATATTAAAAACTAAAAACAGTAAATGTTTGATTGACTTGAATCGAATTTTTTTGAAAAATAACTGAATTTTACACGTGAAGTAACTAGAAGAAGTTGAAATAAAATAATTTTCTCTCTTTTCTTTGACTGCAGTTTTTGAAAAGTAAATGATATTCTCTAGATATTAATAACACTATTTATTTGTAAGTATACGCTTTAATTATTGAATGAAAACGATTTATACCGTTTGATATATAGCACATTTTTAGAAATTTTATAGTTTTTAACAACGATTTTATCCAGAAAGTAGCGGAAATTTCTTTTTAAATAAAATAATACATATTTAGCAACGGTAACAATGACCTACTAGAAACTAAACAGAATAGATGTTTGGTTGACTACAATCAAATTTCTTCAAAATATAATGGAATTCTAGTCGTGAAGTATAAAAAAAAGTTGTAAAAAAATGATTTTTTTCTGTTTTTTTACGACTGCAGTTGTTATAAAATAAATGATATATGCAAGATTTTATTAGCAATAACAGTTTTTATTTAGTAGTATGCGCTTTAAAACTTGGAAGGAAACGATTTATAGCTTTTGTTATATAGCTTTTTCTTAGACGTTTTATAGTTTTTACCTACAAATTTAATCCAGAAAATAGCAAAAATTTCTTTTTAAATATATTAAAACATTTTTAGCAACGGCAAAAATGTGCTACTACAAAACAAAACAGAATACGCGTCAGGTTTACTACAATCGAGTTCGTTAAAAAAGAATTACATTCCTCACGTTAAGTAACAAAAAAAAGTTGTAATAAAATGATTTTTCTCTTTTTTTGGACGGCAGTGGTCAAAATGTTATTTTTATTTGCTAGATATTATTCGGACTAACACTTTTCCTTTGTTAGTATACGCTTTAAAACTTGAAAGAAAA
>NW_014570270.1:21921-24221 GCF_001313835.1 Polistes canadensis
GATTTTATTAGACAGAACACTTTTTATTTGTTAGTATACGCTTTAAAACTTGATAGAAAATTTCCTATAGCTTTTGTTATATACCTCTTTTTAAAAAATTTTATAGTTTTTAACTACGGTTTTCATCCAAAAAGAAGCAATAATTTCTTTTTAAATAAAATAATACATTTATAACAACGGTAAGAATGAACTACTAGAAACTAAACAGAATAGATGTTTGGTTGAATACAATCGAATTTCGTTGAAATAGAATTGAATTCTTCACATTAAGTAACAAAAAAATGTTTAAGAAAAATGATTTTTTTCTGTTTTCCTTGACTGTAGTTGTTGTAAAATAAATGATATATGCTAGATTTTATTAGCAATAACACTTTTTATATGTTAGTATACGCTTTAAAACTGGAAAGAAAATTTTTTATAGCTTTTGTTATATAGCATTCTTTAGATATCTGATACTTTTATTAATAATTATTCTAGCAAGCAGCGAACGTTTTTCTAAATTTATTGAAGAATTTTTAGAGACGGTACAATGTGCTATTAAAAAAAAGACAGAATATATATCAGGTTGACCACAAACGAGTTCCATCGAAAGAGAATTGAATTCTACACATAAAGTAATTAAAAAAAATCGTAATTTAATGATTTTTTCCCTTTTTTTTGACTGCAGTATTCTTAATATAAATGATGTTTGCATAATTTTTTGGATTTACCACTTTTTATTTGTAAGTATACGCTTTAAAGCTTAAAAGAAACGTTTTATAGCGTCTGTTAAATAGCACTTTCTTAGATTGTTTTTATTTTATAACTACGCTTCAATCCAGAAAGTAGCAAAAACTTTTTTCTAAATATATTTAAACATTTTCAGCGAAGGGTAAAATGTGCTTTTAAAAACTGAATAGAATAGATGTTAAAATGACTATATTAGAATTTTGTCGGAAAAAAATTTAATTTTGCACGTGAAGTAACTAAACAAAGTTGTAATAAAATGATTTTTTTTAATTTTTTGGACGGCAGTAGTCAAAGTATAGATTATGTTAACAAAATTTTTTTGGATATATTACTTTTTATTTGTAAGTATACGCTTTAAATCTTAAAAATACGTTTCATAGCTTTTGTTAAATAGCACTTTTAAATAAATTTTATGGTTTATAACTACGAGTGAATCCAGAGAGTTGCGAAAATATTTGTTAAATATATAAAAAAATATTTCGCGCAAATAAAAATGTGATATTAGAAACTATGAATAGCAGATGTTAGGTTGACTTCCATCGAATTTTTTCTAAAAATAATTAAATTCTACACGTGAAGTAAACAGCAGAAGTTGTAATAAAATGATTTTTTCTCTTATCGTCGTCTGCAGTTTTTAAAAAGTAAATAATATTTGCTACATTTTATGAGAAATAAAACTTGGTATTCGTTATTATACGCTTTAAAGCTTGAAAGAAAACGTTTTATAGCTTCTGCTATATAGCACTTTTACAGAAATTTTATAGTTTTAAACGACGACCTAATGCAGAAAGTAGTAAAAATTTCTTTGTATGTCTATAAAAAATTTCTTAGAAAAAGTAAAAATGTGCTATCTTAAACTAAACAGTATAGATGTTTAGTTGACTACAATCGAATTTTGTCGAAAAATATTTGAATTCTACACGTGAAGTAACTAAACAAAATTGTAATGAAATGATTTTTTCCCTTTTTTTGAACTGCAGTTGTTTAAAAGTAAATAATATTTGCTAGATTTTATGAGACATAAAACTTTTTATTCGTTAGTATACGCTTTAGAGATTGAAAGAAAAAGTTCCATAGCTTTTGTTAAATACCACTTTTTTAGAAATTTTATATTTTTTAACTACAACCTAATGAAGAAAGTAGATAAATTTTTTTTTATGTATAATAAAAATTTCTCAGAAAAAGTAAAAATGTACTATCCGAAACTGAACAGTATAAATGTTCGGTTGACTACAATCGAATTTTGTCGAAAATTATATGAATTCTACACGTGAAGTAACTGAACAAAATTGTAATAAAATGATTTTTTCCCTTTTTTTTAAACTGCAGTTGTTGAAATATAAATGTTATTTGCTGGATTTTATTGAACGTAACACTTTTTATTTGTTAGTATACGCTATAAAACTTTAAAGGAAACGTTTTACAGCTTTTGTTATATAGCATTTCTTTATGTATCAGATATTTTTAAACTACAGATTAATTCAGAAAGTAGTAAAAATTTCTCTATTAAATAAATTTAAACATTTTTAGCGACGGAAAAAATGTGCTACTAGAAACTAAACAGAATAAAT